>NW_026000174.1:40672678-40737271 GCF_001458135.2 Marmota marmota marmota | reverse complement strand
ATATATAATATATATAAAATATCCCAAATAATTTATCCAAAATAATTATATATATATATATATATATATAAAATGTGTGTGTGTGTGTGTCAGAGCTTAAACATTGTTTTGTAAAAATAAGAGATGGTGAACTTAAGGTTTGCTCTGTGGCTGCTTGGAAGAGATCATTGTGAAGTCTCCGATTTCACCCTGGGTTTCAGAATGGCATAAGATGGTATAAAGCCATTGAGGCCAAAGGAAGAGTTTATCAAAATTGTGAGTAAAAGAAATTCCTTACTTCCATACCAATTTCCATAGAGGTTATACTGACTTACATCCCTACCATCAGAATATAAGAGTTCCTTTTCCCCCAAATCCTTGTCAACATTTGTTGTTATTTACATTCTTAATGATTGCTATTCTGACTTGAGTGAGATAGAATTTCAATGTAGTTTTGATTCTAATTCCTTAACACCCTAAAAATGACGAACATTTTTCATGTATTTTTTTGGTCATTTGTTTATCTTCTTTTGAAAAGGGTCTGTTTACCTCATTTGCCCATTTATTGAATGGGTCATTTCGATCCAGCTATACCACTCTTCCATGTTTGTCCCAAAGAATTAAAGAGCATATTTTAGAGATACAGGCATATCTTGTTAATTGCAGTCCAATTCAAAAATAACCGGTTGGAATCCATATATATAAATTATGGTTTGTTGGAGCCATTAAGGCAGGTAAGCCACTTCTCTAGGAACTCCTGGGTGAAATTCCCATGTTGGAGAATGCCGGGACCATGCTAGCCCTTGTCCTAGCTCACTGCCTTAGGATCAATCAGCCTCCAGGAGATGGGTGTAGCCTGCCAAATGCCAAACAATCAGTTTACTGCAAGAGTCCTGCCCCACCGAGAAGGGAGAACCAAAACAAGACTCCTCCCACTGAAACCTTACAACGACCAATCCCCTTTGATCTGTCCTGCTTTAAATTAAGCAAGCACAGGCTTTTTCTTTGTTGGAAGCCTGACCCTTCTGGTCTGCTCAACTGGTCACGCCTGCGTGTGAAAATTTATAATTCACCTCTTTGTTTTTATTTTCTGATATGACTTTTATATATAGCCTTTATTTCACAAGTAACCCATCCCTCCAAGGAGCACCCACTCCCTCGCCCAGGCAGAACGTGAGTGAGAATAACCAAATTATGGAACCAGCCTAGGTGTCCATCAATGAATAGATGAATAAAGTGAATGTGGCATATATACACAACAAATTTCTACTCAACCAGGAAGAAGAATGAAATTGTGGCGTTGCTGGTAAATAGATGAGACTGGAAAGCATCAAGTGAAATAAGGCAGAAAGTCAAGTGTTGTATATTTTCCCTCATATATAGAAGCTAAAGGGAAAAAAAATTAAAAAAAAATTCATGAAAATAGAAGGGATACCATTTTGTCAGAAGAAGAGGAAGGGAGCCAAAGGACAGGAGGTGGAATGGGTAAAGGGAGTTATTGGAGAGTAAAATTTATCAAATTATGTTATATGCATCTACAGATATGCCACAGTGAACCCCACTACTTTTTATAATTAATATGCACCAATTAAAAAAATCCCTTACTTAAGCTTGTTGTGATGTTGATGATGATGATGATGATGATGAGTATAAGCAGTTCATTGTGATTACTCTTTTAAAACTCTTTAATGGGTGTGTGTGTGTGTGTGTGTGTGTTCATGATTGTGTCTGTAAAAAGGGAAACCTTTCTTTTCAGGGCCACTTGCAACCAAACTGAGGACATGAAGAAATTGGTCAATCTGGCAATTTCTTTTGATTTTTGGAAGAGAACTGATTTACCAAGAGCAAGGACCACAAGTGAATAATAATCTAATGACCTCAACATCTTTTCCAAGTTTTGTTTTGGCAAAACAAAATCTTCCTCTAGAGTTCTAACTGGCTATTAAGGTGTTTTATCCCAGGCACCACCTGTGGAGTTGGAGTCGGAATTAGCACTATTGTTTTGTTTAGAAATCCTAACCGGGCCTCTCCACTTAGTAGCTGTGTAACCTTGGGGAAGCTATTTAACCTGTGTGAGCCTGATTTTTCCCATCTTCAAAATGGATACAGCGCTCCCAGGTGAGGGGGCTGTAGTGAGTTCAACCTGAGGTAATGGATGGAAAACCAAAAGCAGCAGAGACCCTTAAATATTTCCCCAACTCTAGTCTGAATTCTATTTTCTCAATATGTTTCTCTCCTTTCTAGCATCTGCCAGAAGTGAGTTGGCTCATCCACTATTATTCTACTGTGCAGGTGGACTGCCTTTTTATACTGTGAAAGATAGGGAAGGGAAAAATAACATTTAGTAATATTTTTTAGTTGACCCTCCTGAGATGGATCAAATGTCAGGACTGTTGTAGGAGCAGCATCAGATACAAAGGGCTGAAGGTAGATATTAAATTCTTATGACTACTAGAGAATGGAAAACTCTCTGCAACCCAGGGCATCTTTTGGTGAGTGATCAAATCTAGCATTTCTGAGAGCAAG
Source organism: Marmota marmota marmota (assembly GCF_001458135.2). Lineage (NCBI taxonomy): Eukaryota > Metazoa > Chordata > Mammalia > Rodentia > Sciuridae > Marmota > Marmota marmota. The sequence continues at coordinate 40,734,766 of NW_026000174.1, read as the reverse complement.
TGCATCATTAAATCCTTGTCTATCAAGGAGAAAAGTGAAAAATGAGTTCCTCTGGCTTCTCTTTTCAGACATACTTGGTTTCCTTTTTTCCTGGAAACTGCCAGAGGGATCTCCTCAGTGCCAGATAGAACCTGTGCCTTTAGAGTGAGGTTCTGGAATGTTCCACCAAAGCTCACATGTTGAAGTCTTGGTCCAATTCAGCAGTGACTGGAGGTAGGAGCTTTAAGGAAATCATTGGCTCATAAGGGCTCTAACCTCATCAGTGGATTAATCCATTTTATGAATTAATAATTTGAATAGACTACTGGAAGGTGATGGAAACTGTAGGTAAGTGGACCTTGGTTGGAGGAAATAGGTCACTGGGTGAATGACCTAAGAAGTACTATATTGTTTCCTTCCCCCCAACCTGCCCACTTACCAGCTGCCATGAGTTGATGGCTTTCCCCTGTTACACGGTTTCATCATAATGTTCTCCCTTATCTAAGGCCCAAATCAATGGATCCAGCAGACCATGGACTGAGATGTCTGAAAACATGAGCCAAAATAAATCTTTTCTCCTTCAAGTTCTTATGTCAGGTATTTTTGTACTGGCCACAGTGACAAAAAGCTGAGTAACACACATGACCTCTTTGCTTTCCCTTTTTTACCTTTTTGATTTATTACCAGCAGCAACCTCTGAGCAGGATTCTTCAACTGGCAGTCCTTTGTCCAACCTGTATGAAATAGACAAATACCACTTTGTGGCCTATTTTATCCATGTGTCTCCTTTTCTCATTCAAAAGCACCATGATTCCCCCAATTGAATTTTGAAGGAGACACTGTTCACTGACCATGGGAACAGCAAATATATGCATAAATAGAATCAAACCTCTTTTCTTGAGCAATTTGTCTTCACTCTAGCCTGAAATTGTCTTTTAAAGCTGGGTAACGATCTTAATTCAGACTCCAGCTGATAGTTAGTGCCTGGGGATTGCATAGCTTAATGGTCAGCCAGAGGAGAAGGTTATTTTGTAGAAATAAAATGAGAAAGGAAGATGAGGTGATCAGATCATTGTCCACAGTGGTCAAGAGAGGAGTTGCTCTGGCCAGGTCTCAAATATGGGTAACTCTTTGGAGATTAGGCATGAGATCTCTACAAAATACTGTCACGTTTCATTTTCTGCTCTAAAGACTGTTAACTTAGTGACAATTATTACCCCTATCCATTTCACAGATGTGTCCTAAACAGAGTTCAGGGAGATTGAGTAATACTTTATTACTTATAGTTGTTAAGTAATACAGATATTTGGTTAAGTGCTTTTTCTCTAGATCCTAAGCTCCTAACTAGCTGCTATACCATACTGTGAGGTAGCATTCCTTACATGTGTTCATTTGTGGATACATACCTACACTGGCAGACAGCAATGCCAGGTGATTTGGGATGAATTTGAAACAAGCAGAGTAACACACAAAGACTGAGAACATCTCTGATGCAGTCCTGTTCAGAAGAACCTTAAGACTTTCATTTGTAAGATAAAAATTTGAATGCATTTTTTCTCTAGTTCTGAAGTTCTGTGATTTAAACAAACTTGGGCTCCACTTTACTTCAGAGCACTTCCTAAGGGGAGAAAAGAGGGCCTGCATTCCCTAAACCCCACCCTTTCTGCCAAAACACCAGTCCCTGTATCCTTGTCTGAAGGTCACTAGGATAATTCATGTCTGACCCTTGTTTCTATTTGCCATAGCAATGCATGGTGATGAAGTTGTAGATCAAATAGAAATTTTGGCTACAAATCATACTTTTGTCCATGTCAAAAATTCCCACGTACTCTATCCCACTGAGAGAACTTCCCTAGTATATAGAAAATGTATTTGTCCTTTCGAAGTCACTTGTCATCAGGGAAAATTTTAAGGGGGCCCATTTGAACTTTATAAAGATTTCCGTTGTTTCTACTTCTCCTTTAAAATTGTTATTTTTTCCTTCATACATTTATTTTTTCCAACATCTCTTTATTGAATGCTTACTATCTCCAGGCACTATACATAAATGCCCTCCACTTGATCTGCTCATTCTGTGCACCATCTGTTCCATACTGGACCTCTCTGAAAATGGTCATAGCAGCTGCCATGATCTCTTTCCACATTTAGCAGAAAATTAGATAAACTAATTCAAAGATAGCCCAGTTCCTTAAGCTTCTTAGTGTCCACATTTACAAAATGGGGTGGATAAAAAGGCAGGGCTTAGACTACATGGATTATCAGATACGTGCTAGTTCTAAGGTTTTGCTTTTGTTTTTGTTTTGGTTGTGTACTGGGGATTTAACCCAAGGGTGCTTTACCACTGAGCTACATCCCCAGTTATTTTATCCTTTTTGTTTTTTTTTATATTGAGACAGGTCTTGCTAAGTTGCTTAGGCCCTCACTAAATTGCTAAGGCTGGCCTTGAACTTGTTATCTTCCTATCTCAACCTCCCAAGCTTCTAGGGTTACAGATATGTACCACCGCTCTCTGCAGTTCTAAGGTTCTTGATTCAGCAACTTTGGTCTTGGCTACACTTGGCAAACTAATCTTATAAGTCTGCTCAGGTTTGAGAACTTTAAGACTTTCATTTGTAAGATAAAAACTTGAATGCATTTTTCTGTAGTTCTGAAGTTCTGTGATTTGAACAAATTTGGGCTTCACCTTACTCCAGAACACCTCCTAGGGGGAGAAGAGAGGGACTGCATTCCCTAAACCCCACCCTTTCTGCCAAGGGAGAGCACCCACAGATTGAAGAACAGTTTTAGGAGTCTGGGCTGAACACTGGACACATCTTCTTTCTCCTTCAGTGGAGAAGCGAGAAGGAGGCGATGTCAGGGGAGTGTTAGAGCCATGAGTTACAGCAGACCTCTGGGGCTGAATCGGGGACTTCTTGTTGCACACCCTGAGGCAAGTTACTTGACCTCAGTTTCTTCATCATAAAGTGGAGTTGACAGTACTACTTACAGGGAAGTGACAACAACCGGAGGCAAGAACAAGCCTTTGGAGCAAAGCCTGGATCACAGGGAGCAGTCAACAGCTAATAGCTCTTTGTCAAGAGAGACAGCAGTTATTCCATTCTTGTTCCCAGGTTTGGAAGTCTGAGGACCTAAGGGTGAACCCAAGCTTGAGTCATTGCTGGGGTCTCTGGTTCAGATTGGAGAGAACTGGAAAACCTGCGGAAGGGAATGGGAGAAGGCTTGGCTGAGGCTTCTAGTTCAAGCCTGTGGAAAGAACAAGCACGTGAATAAAAAGATATTTCTTTCTGTATTTACTCAAGCAGTTCAGTAATGTTTTTTTCCTCTGGCCTTCTCTCTTTTCACTAATCCATTCCTCTTTTTTTTTTAACCTCCTTCATCCTTTCTTCCCATTGATGTAAAATCTAGTCTGGGAAAAGGAGAACAGGACACAATGGGGGGAATGTGTGAGAGAGGAATACTCTCGGCAAAGGCAGAGTCTATTTTGGGATGTTTTTCCTTTTGACTTGAAGCCGGGTGCCTCTCACGGCTGGGGAAAGGCCAAACAGGCCTGTGACTTATTGATCAAGTGAGAAAGAAAAATCATGTTGGCAAGGTGCAAGGCCCACTGCATCCAAATGAGCCAGGGCTGCATCGCAGGAGGCCTTCGAGGGAAATGTGAGCTGTTGAATGGAAGCCCTGAGCAGTCTCAAGGCTCGGAAAAAGGATGAGGACCTCTGTGTGGGAAAGGAAGGCAGGACACTCACCTCCTTCTCGTCTTTGGAGGTAGTAGATGAGGTGTCTAGCTGGTGTGGGAAGCGAGTCATAGTTTCTCTGGGGCAGGAGTTGGGCAGATTCCTGAGAAAGCTCAGAGGTCCAGTGGTCGGGAGGTGCACTGGGAATCACAAGCTTTGTCTCCACTTGCCAAGGTTTCCACTAGTGAAAAAGACAAAAGGCAGTTTCTCCAACTAATCTCAAACCTGACTCCAAATCAACACCCAGGTTGAGTCTGTCATTAAGAGAAGCACTGCCATTGTGGATTGGGAGTAGCTATTTAATAGTATGATTTTGCCTGATGACAGGGACAGAAAGAGGCAGAGAACATTGATAATCTGTTAGATAGTCTGCTCATTGTGCTCATCTCTTCCTGTACATTGTCTTTCTGATCCTCAATAAAGCCATGAATTGAAAGTGTTTTGAATAATAAGAGGACACACATACACATACACACACAACCAAAAGTCTGACATCGCTAGACCCATGGTAAGCAGACTTCACTGTTCCATAGATGTCAGAAGGGAACTTAGGCATCCTCCAAATTTCTACAATATCCTGGGGTCAGTGATTATTCTACCCTGTATTAATCAGCTTTGCATCCCTGTAACAAGGGGCCTGTGACTGCTAATTTATAAAGAGAAAAAGTTTGATTTTGGCCCAGCATTGTGGAAGTTCCAGCTCATAATCTAGTGGCTCCCTTGCTTTTGCCTCCAGGTTGGAGTGCCAGATAGATAGCATTGCAGAGAGTGTACGGCAGAGCAAGAGTACTTACGGCACAAACCAGGAAGCAAAAGAGAGAGACTAGACTAGATTTTGAATCTGGGGTTTCAAAATTCCTTTCAGGGTCATGCCCCAAATGGTCTAAGCACTTCCCAGGAGGGCATACATCCCAAAGGTCTCCCTGCCTCTCAATAGCATCCCCTGGAATACCAGGCCATGAACAGAGGAACCTGTAGGGATATTCAACACTCAACTATAGAAGACCCCTTTAAAATATTTCCATTAACAAGAATCTCACTACTCATGGCAGTCTGTCTCATTTCTGGTAATTCTAGAGAACTCAGCCTCACCTCTGTACTCTTGCTTTCCAGTATGTCTCAGGCATAATGGTGACAAGGAAGTCAACGCTTTATCCCTCTATCACTACAACTCCAGCTCAAGTGAGGTCTTGGGGCTCTAATTCAATGATGTTCCTTCTGAATCCTTCCCTCTCCCCTCTTACTTCTCTGCAATGCCACCACCATCACCACCATTGACTTATTGCTACTTCCTTCCTCAGACCTACTGTTCCCCGAAGTGCCATGATTTTTTTTTCTGTGCCAATTAAAGATGTTTTCTCTTATGATTAGTTTTTACCCCACAAAACACACCTCACCTCATTTGTTCTGCTTTATAACTCTACAGGACTTTTATACTCAGTTCCTAGCAAGAGGACTGGAGGTATTTTGGTGTGGGTGATATCTTAGGTTGATGCTCAGTTTCTGTTACCCGTATCACATGTGCAGATCACTTTAAAGTGTGTATCAAGTATGTGTCAAGACAAGGCACGTCATCCACAGTCTCTCTGTCCTGAATGGGTAGGCTGGCCTTATCAGGGTCCTCCACTCACTCAGAGGAGTAGGAAAAGTCTTCACTTCTTTAACCAAGTTCCCAGTATGACCATCAATTTCTGAGTCACTTTAAATGGCCTTATTCTCTACATACACTTAGAAGAAATAAGAACCCCAGCTATAAAGGTTAGTGTATTAGAGAAATTTGTTCAGAGTTGCTGTCTCTTGAGTAAGCACCTGAGATTGGAATATCTTACTTTTTATAGTAGAGCAGAGTGGAAAACAAATTCTTTTCCCCTAGCCCTGTCTTGGAGGAAATTGGTGATCCAGATCAGACCTTCTTACCTTTTTCCCAGGGGAAAAAAAAAAAAGCTCATAGCCTATGCCTCTGCTCCAGATTTCCCTTCACTATGTTTCCACTGAAAATATAAACATAGGCCCAACAGGTACTTTCTCCACCAATTTAAAGGCAAAGTCTATTTTTCAATATTATCCATTGGTCTTGGTTCTGCCTCATGGAACAGTCTAGGTATTTCATCACTCAGGGATGAACGTATTTGGCAAAGGACAAGAATCAGAGCAAACTCAGCCAACCTAGGGTGATTCACATTTGTTGAATAACATTTCAGCATACACTCATATACCATTGGTATTTGAACACAATGTGAAGGCCATAAAGGGTTTTGTATTCAGATAAAGGTGTATTTCTATTGTTCTAGCTGTCAGTAGGCATGTCTCTGGCAGAGACATTTACAAATGCTTGAATTTCATTGTATTTACCCTCATTTTCTATTTCCAGACCTCTTGTGCAATGAAGAGAGGCCATGTAACCAGCTATGAGCAAAGGGCTGTATATCTGAGTAATGTATACCACCTCTGGACCCAAAACTCTGAGTTCTTATGGAAATTGCAGGGAAACTGCCAGAGCTCAGCTTCTCTAGGGAGCAGAGAAGAACATGAGACTTTATAAGAACAAGAAATAAATGCTTTTGTTTTACATCATGGAGATTTAAGGCCTGATCTGTTGGCACAGCACAGGCTGGCTCTCCACAACTGAGCCAGTATCTCTTTGTGACAGTGCTTGATAAAAATGGCCACTTGGCTTGTGGAATTATAGTCAAGTTCTCCTGAGCTCCATACCATGCTCGTAGATAGTAATGTTAAAATGCAAAAAGTCCACTCTGTAAAACAAAAATGATGAAGGGATAATATATGGGTCTTGTGTTCTTTGAGGTTATGTGGAGCTATTGAACACTCAGTGAAAGCTGATTTTCCAACACCATCCCTGCCACATACTCAAGTTCAACTGGGGATGCTGAGACAAAAGAGAAGCTCAGGAGAGAAATGTCATATCCTTAATTCCTAGGCAGCTTGAACAGATGCACTGAAAGTAATGAGAACGCTCCAAACTTGATATGGGATCTGGAATTGAAAATTTAACAGACACATATTCTCTGTGGAGACTTCCTGTCTGCAGCCAGGCTGCAGGTCCCCAGCACTATTTTGTTGCTCATCAGAAACTGCCCTTGCGTGAGAGCTAAACAGCTCTTGAATTTTCTACTCAGAGCTATCAATATTAACTGATGGGTTTCTTCCTTCTTCTCTCCTCTCCATCAGGAAGATTTATCAGGCCATCTTTCTAATGCTGCCTTTAATGAGCCTTGGGTAGCCTCTCTAAGGAGGGAAATAAAACCAATGTTTATGTAGTACTAACACAGGCCACAAAAATGTGCAGATCACTTTAACGTCAGTCAGATAACACAGAAGGAACAAAGGTCTCAGAAATGATGATTCAGAATCCCAGCCTTGTAACTGTGATCTGAGTGACCCAGAGCTAATCTCTCTGAACCTCTTGCCATAACTTCTCTAGAGGTTGCTATAAGCAGTTTTTATGGGGGTGAGTGAGGAACTCTGCGAAATTATGGAGTGCTGTCCCTGGTACGTACGAGGGACTCAATAAATAGTAGCCTTCCCAACAAGCATATAAGAAAGAGCTTGCATTTCATTTTATGGATGAATTGTGCCTCAAAGATGTAAATAATCCACCTGAAGTCATATAATGGCAGGTCTGGAAGTCACATTCAGGTCTGTCAGATTTTGGCTTCAGGTCTACTTTAATGGCAGAGTTATGGAGTTATGACAGAGACTGTATAGCTGCAAATCCTAGAATATCTATGGTTTAGCCTTTTAATGTTTACCATATCTTGAATGGAAAGAAAAAATACAAAAATTATGCATATGGGAGAATTCTGTCACATAGAAAATGTTCATCAAGGACTCCACACTAGTAAAATAAGCTTAGTTTGTGGCAGAGATTAACTCTTTTATATTTGAATATGCTTTTGCCATTAAGAAGGAAAAACAAACAAAAAATTCTGTCAACAAATATTGTGATAAATAAATAGGTACTTTAGTCTCTATGCTATCTGGTTAGATTAGAGAGAGGGAAGGAAGTTTGCTGCATGGACAGATTGTCCTTCCCCTGGGGAGATGGTAATGGGAGTATTAGCTAACGGCTCCACGAGTTGTTGCAGTCCAAACATGATCCAGAAGGAGCACTAACCCATCAACTCCAGGAGGCCTAAAAACTCTTGCTTCCTTGACATCAAAGACTGGAACATTCCGAGAGTGCACACTGTGCTTTACACAGTGTAGAAGGAGGCAGTAAATTCCAGGGCTCCGTGAATTCCTTCTGGGTAACCACAAACAATTTGATGCTTTACTACAAAGAGCAGAGCATTCTATTTTGATTAAGTCAGAATGGTTCTTTGTACCACAGAGTCCCATGGCGTATTTTAATGTCTCTGTCTTTCATGTCTGCTTAATAAAATCACACAATTAATTATTTAAAACAGCCAAGAACCAATAGGGGATTGGTTGACCTAGTACTTAAGGCTTAAAAACCCAATTTGCCATTCTTTCATTACTAGCAGATCAAACCCTGGTTGAGGCAGGTGAAAATTATTGGCCATTTTAGAATCATTTTGAAAAGCTGAGAGACTTGACTGGCTGAATCTCATCTACACCTGAATAGGATGAATTTCATTATTGATGTTATCACAATTGACATTTCCCCAGGTTTTCATCTAGTCTATCTCCAGATTCATTGCCTTTTCAAATTGCTAATGTGGTAATGTATTGCATTTTGGCAATTTCCACAGTGATTTTTATCTGTATAATAATTCTCAGAAATGCTGTTGGTTAACCCATTGCCCACTATTAAATTAGCCTGGAAGGACAGAAAGACTTGCTAGGGTCTATGCTCCTTCTTAACACTGTCTGGCTTTCCTAAAACAGTCTCATGCATTTCACTTACAGAAAATAATTGCATAATCACTGAAGACACATAGACTTCATCCAACAAAGATGAGGAATACGGAGTTGATTATTTTTTCCATATTTTCATTTTTATTCAATATTTAAAAGAAACATAGTCTTTTAACTGTTTGCTGATTATTTGCAAGTCTCCTTTGATTTTAATTTTACTACCAAGACAATATTTCCTTTCCATTTTCCTTAAACATATCTGTGAGTACTTTACTGCATCTAAATATAATTTAACTTTTCTAAGTGGATATTTTTATCAAATTATTTTCCCTGATGGTGAAGAACCTTTCGTTTGCCTATATTCTTTAGATCATAAGTGATGGTTCAAGTAAACTCTGTCCCAAATATGTAGTCAATGGAAAATGATGGCACATGGTATGTAATTAAAGCAAAATGTTGCATAGTAAGGTTGTTCCTTATAATTATTAATGTGTTCAATTATAGTGGAACACAACTAAGTGCTAAGGGCTCTTAAACTAATCAGACTAAATTTTAGTAGCAATATTGGAGAGGGAAATTGCACTATTTACAAAGTTATGGATCCAACAGGACTCTGGCCCAGGAAAAGTGATTTATAACATAATTACATCTCTTACTAGTTACACCACTACCACATTTTCTATCAAATTAGAAATTTCTTTCTTACTTCTAGGCACAAATTACTTATGATCCTACATGCCAGAACTTTAAACTTGTGTCCTGTGCTTCAGCTAAATGAAGCATATTATAATTTTTGAAGTCTTTATTATTTAAATTTAAGTCTGCCTCAGTTAATTGTTGTTTACACATTATTTCTCTATTCTTTCAGTGGCTATTCTTTATCAGTTGTTCTCAAATTGTGGTTCCCAAAGTAGCATCAACAATAGCAGCTGCATAGTGGAGAACTTGTTAGAAATACGAATTATCTGACTCCACCCAGAACTATTGCATCAGGAGCTCTGGAGCCCAGAAATGTTTATTTGAAGAAATTTGAGTGAGTCAATTCATGCTACAGTTTGAGAACCAATGCTATAATTTTTTATTTATTTTTTTAAAGTAGTTGGACACAATACCTTAATTTTGTTTGTTTATTTTTATATGGTGCTGAGGATCGAACCCAGGGCCTCTCAAATGCTAGATGAGCACTCTACTGCTGAGCCACAACCCCAGCCCCCAATGCTATATTTTACACTTTTTTTTTCTTTACCTCCTCTCTTTATTTGTATATGCCCTGTGTTTTCTCTGTGTTGCCTGGGGAAAATATTTTTCATGTCTCCTCTAAAATGCCTACTTTGATACCTTCTCTGAATTCAATTTTAATTTATATATGCCTATTCATTCAATAAATATGTAATACAATAAATATAGATGTAGAATAAATATAATCTATGTTAAAGTATCATAAGGTACAAATCAACTAAAATTTTACACTTATTTGGAACAACCGATTGTATCTATTTCTAGACATACTCATATAGAACTTTTAGAACTTATTTGCATAAAATGAATACATTCAAAAAACTACAAAACTCACCAATAGATAGAAACAATAAAAGAAATCAGGTAAAAGAAACAGAATTCTTTAAAATAGTTATGATTAATATGTGTCTTAATCACCTTCTTTTTTATCAGATGGCAAGATATAGGGTGTCACAATAAACCATAAATCTTTTCAAAGTAATCGAATAGAAATTTGAGAACAAAAATATCATAATGAAAATTAATAAAGCAACATATTGCATTAATACCAGATTGAACAAAGCCAGAGATTATTGATCTGTAATACATATAAGTTGCACGTGCACACACACACAGACACACAGACACACACACACACACAAAACATTGATCTAAAACACAGAATAAAAAATAAAACACAGAAAAGAGAATAAAAAACATTTACTATATAATGAAGAAGTCTAACCCAAATGGTACTGAAGTTTTAGAGGGGAGGGGAAATGATGTCAAAGTAATTGAAACTGAATACTGAGGATATTTCAGAAGTAATGAAAATGAACTTTAAAGAAGTTCTATAAACACCAGACAAGGGGAAAGCTATTGGAAAACAAAAGCAACTATAAAATCTTAAAGCAGCCAAAGGAAAAATTACAGTCAAAGGAATAACTGTAAGAATTACAGCAGATTAGTCAATGAAAATAATGAAAGCTGAAAGAGAATAGAAAGGGATCTCAAAAGTCCTAAAATAAAGTAACTTCCAGGACAGAATCAAATGTGCTGCAGGATATCATTTTGAAAATTAAGATTAAATACATATGTTTTCAAATGAAAAAAAATACATTTTATAGAAATAATTTTGATAGCAGATATGCATCTAAATATTAATATGGTCTTACACGACATTCTTCAAATTCTTCACAGGCATGGTTTGTTTAGAGTAGAAAATGAGTTGGTAAAGGATTTTCTCAAGGTATCTGTTTCACTCTCAGACTCAGATTTTTACAGTAAAATTCCTCCTCCGAGAGAGCCTCTGCCTACACCAATGCCTTCTCCCACTGGCCACTGGGGCAGAATATGGTTACTTTGCCTCAACACTTGCTGATAGGCAAGAGTGGGTGGCATTCTCTGTTGTTAGTGAGTCTCAAGTAGGTCTTCCTCAGTCATCTTATTTCGGAAGGGATAGCAGGGATAGCCCCAGGGATAGCACCTGTTGTTATTATTCTTATTTCTCCAGCCACAGTTGATCTTCACCTGTGAACACACTGCCTTTAGCATTTTGATGAACATTTCAGTTGAATCCTCACCTGCTTTTAAGGTGACTATATATATATATCATCACCTGCATTACGCTTTGGCTAATCAAGTGCTGTGTCCCATCTTTTCTTGTATGTGTCCATCTTATATTTTAAGATAGTTCATTGCTCTGCAACATTAGTGCTCTGATATATTTTTAAAAAGTTATGTTATTATAGATCATTCTTCATTTTCTTCTTGTTAGAGTCAAAGATAGACTCCTTTCTGTGTCTAAGATAGAATTAAAATCCTCAGTAAATAGAAGTGAATATTAAGAGTATAAAGTGATGAAATAGTATAGTCTTTAATATAGAATATTATATCATTTCATCATTATAAATAATATAGTTAAATTTATGGAAGTGATATCATTGAAAGTAAGAAGAGGGAAAAATGAAATTAAGGCATTCTAAAGTCTTTGTAATGTCCAGGAATGAGTATGATCTGGCTATTAGTCCAACCAAGATAAGCAATAAAATATATTTATAAACAGTATGTATACAGGGAAGACTTCTTTTGCCTAGTATATTTTAAAGACACTCTCATTTGTGGTTGTAATACTAATAACTGACTTTGAGTTGGCAGAATCATATAATGCAGAGTCTTATGCAGAAAATTATAGGTTAGGAGGTCTCCTGAGTTAGGAGAACAGGAGGTAGGGAGGGAGGCTAAAGGAAAAAGAAGTAGGGGATAAAGCCAACCAAATTATGTACTATGCATGTATACAGCTACAAACCCCACTTTTATGTATAGTTATAATTCACCAATGAGGAAAAATATAGATGTTAAAAAAAATAGAAGGAACATCAGAACAGTATAGGAAGGGAATTAGGGGAGTGAGGAGGGGGAAAGAAAGAAGAAACACTGGGGAGTGAATTAGAGCAAATTATGACATGCACAATGATGAATATGTCACAATAAACCCCACTATTATGTATAATTTTAATGTACTAATAAAACACAAAAAATAACAAATAAATCATAATGAACAATATCTGAGTTAACTATAACAAGAGATATCAATGATTTAACTTTCAAAAACCAGTCAGTGAATTTCATCACTTTCGGAGAATAAAGTACAAAAATCATAAAGTGTATAAAGTTTGATCAAACCCGAAACTTCTTAGAAATAAAATTTTTAAAAGCTTGGTTATAATAGTATACTTTCTGATAAACAGTACTATATAATTTCTATAGCAAACATCATATGAATCAAAATATTAAAAGAATTACCACTGAGATTAAAAATGTAACAAGGATATCTGCTTTTACTTATTGAAATTCATCCTGCAGGCCCTAGTCAGTATAATAAGGTAAGAAAAGCAAGTGTCAGACATAAATATTGAAAAGAATAAAGATTTCCATTATTTACCAATGAGCCAATTGTGTATCTGCTGGGAGTGGTGGCACCCGCATGTAATTCCAGCAATTTGGGAGTCTAGGGGAAGAGGATTGCAAGTTTGAGGCCAGCCTCAGCAACAAAGCAAGGCTCTAAGCAACTTAGAGAGACCCTGTGTTTGCGCACAGAAAAGGGTTTGCAGAGAAAAGGGTTTGCGCAGAGATTAAGCACCTTTGGTATGGATTTGTGCTCTTACCAAATTCATGTGTTGAAACCTTATCACCCAATGTGACTGTATTTGGAGGTACCTTGTTAAGAAGGTAATTAAGATTAAGTGAGGTCATAAAAGTGTGGTCCTCCTCTGATAGGATTACCTTCTTTGCCCCAGTAATCTGATTAATGTGTAGGAGCCCTGTAAAATGTAACCTGGTTATGAAAATGAAATTTTGTTGATACACAATCATACTCAATACTTACCTGGTGTCTATGGCTGCTTTCAAGATTTTCAAGAGACCACATGGCTTATAAATATAAAATATTTTGCCATCTGGCTCTATAAAAAAGATTACTGGACTCTGGAGTGCATCAATGGACTTCTTGCCTTTCTAAGGTCTGGTTGGGTTGGTCAGTAGATCTCGGTTAGAAATTGGAAAGAAGAAAGACTGAGTTCTGTGCAAGCTGTCCTTGTGCTGAAGTCCTATCAGAGTACTCAGCTCTTCCCTGACTTCCTGTCTCTCTCCTTCTGGATGAGTAACTACATACCTTCATCCCTTCTCATAAAGTAAAAATAATAGTCTTGCAATGTCTTTTGTAGTTTCCCACCACCTTCTGCTTATTTTGCAGATTCTCCTTTTCTTGAACTCTCCTCACATTATTCTCTACTGTGTGAGCCATGTGTTATCCAGTGGGACCTTGGCTAATAATTTGCTAAGCATTTACACTTTTCTAGGCATTGTGTAAAAAGCTTCATAGTCATTATGTAATTTAAGCCCAACCAAGCAACTTTGTGAGGTAGAATAATGTTACCATTCCCTGTTTACAAATGAGACACCGAGTGCTCAAGTTTGGATTATTGACAAGGTTCACACAGCTAATAAATAGGAGATATGGGATTTGAACTCAGCTATTGATTAGAGATGCCAGAGTAGAAGATCTTCTTCATCATTCCAAATAATTTTATGATTTTTTTCAATAATGCCTTATTGAGTTGGTGTTTTGATTAAAGAACTTTTCTTATTTATGACTTCATTTAATCATTACAATGGTTATAAAACTATTGTCCTATTACTATATTAGATAAATTGAAGCCAATGCAATTTAAATGAGTCTCTAAAGGATACTACAGGACAAACTTTAGTCCAGTCAAATGTTGCTCTTCTAGGTCCAAATTATATATAACTATATAATCAGCCTTTGTCAAACACCTGTACTGATCCATTTTGAGTGATATTTAGAGTTTTGCTTGCTATAAAAACTATAATTACATGTTTAGGCTTATACAAGTAGGCTGTCATCTGACTACAGTGATGTGGTAAAAATGTGGAGCATGTAAAAAAAATATAGGTAGAGAGGACAAAAGTGAAGAGGCTGAAAAAATAATTAAAATTGCCATGTGAATTAGGGATTGTTGTATTTTTCCCAGTCCTCGAGTATTACATGTTCATTGATTCTAACTAAATATGAAAAGTCAAAATGAAGTGCCCTTACAGGGTGCTGGGAATTGATCGGTGAGAAGCAATGTTTCAGCAAGTTTGCCAGCTAGTCTCTGTGTTAGCCTTGGCTTCCTACTGTCCACTCAGTCCCAAGCCAGGAGTCTGGCCGAGGGAGCTGCTGGAGAAGCACAGATTCTTCATTCCTTGTTTAACTGGCCTCTGGGAAGATAAAGAGCCCAAGTTCCCACTGAGACCCTAGTTACTTCCTTCAGCCCTACGGCAGGGTGCACCATGGATTCCAATAGAAGCTCTTTTCTTTCCTTTTGGTTATAGAACACATTTTATGTTGCTATTTTTTCTGTTGTGGCATAAATGCCCCTAGTTGCCACTCTCATATTTAGAAAATGTGTATTTTGAAAAATTTCGTTTGAAAACAAATAATATCTAATCCTATTTGTTTTATTTAGTCTAAAGATGTTTTGCTTTTGACATAAGAATTCAGAGTATATGGTGTGTGTATATGTGTGTGTGCATGTGCATCCATTCACATATGTGTACTTAAGTCTCTTGCCCTTGAAAATACTCTATCACTTTATCTAAGGTTTGGGTAGAATGAGAGGGTTGGGGAGATCCATTTTGCTTTATTTAGTCTAAAGATGTTGCTTTTGACATAAGAATTCAGGGTATATGGTGTGTGTGTGTGTGTGTGTGTGTGTGTGCATGTGCACACATGCACATATGTGTACTTAAATGTCTTGTCTTTAATAATACCCTCACTATCACTTTATCTGAGGTTTTGGCAAAATAGGAGGGTGGAGAAGCCTCTTTTTGAGCAGCTAGCTGCAGGAATGATATCATTATATCCAACAATAGGATAATTAGAATTTTATTGTATGTCCACACCAGTAGCCAATTGTGGAGATGCATTGATATATTAGTTTAAGTTCTGGAATGAGTCAGTTCAATTACCATCAATAACTATATATTTCAACCATATATCTCCCACCATATCTCAGGAGCAAATCAATGTCAATCTTGGCTCCTAAGAAAACTTGTTAAGATTCTGCTCTAGTATCTCGAGATGACAGTTCTTTAGAAACTCTGTTAAACACCTTATTTACACATATTTCTATTGAGTTTATATACTTACAGGTGAAATTGCCTTTGAACTATCAAACATTAAGTCCAGCTGCCTGTCTGCCTGCCTGCTGATCAGTCAGGCAGAAATGGAGATACTGAAGTGTTCTTTTGCCAGGGCAGGATACTCAGTCCTTACCTGAATGAAACATAAAGAACATGGCTAGACATAACTGAGCACAGCCTTAAAGAATCCAGGTCACTGAGTTCGAATATGCTAAAAACAAACACTGCTACTCGATATGTTATACTGACATATTCTGTATTTAAAATATCTTAAAGTTACAAAGACCTATTAATTGGTTTAAGCTTTTCTCTCACACATTGCATTATGAAACATCAATACCTACACCTCTCCTTTTTTAAAAAACCTTTACCTTTAATGTGTTAACAATTTTAATGGATAACCATAGGAAATTACTAATTTTATCTGACAGCTTAGGTTGTGAATATATGCTTATAGCTGCTTTTCTGCATGTATTGACTCTATCACCTTAGGTTTGGTTGTGGATTCCTTATAGGTTTATAAACTAGATTGTGGAAGAGTTTGAGGAAGGTAATTACTACACTCTAGGGTGTAGTTATCCCTCTCTTTTCTAAAGAGGAGATAGCTCTGGAGCCAGATCTGAAAGGATATATAGGAGAGCTGGAGGGGAGAGGTGACCAGCAGAAATCAGGGACTGCAAACTGACTTTGGATGTGATCTGTGGAAGTCTGTTCAGGCTAAAATGTATTGAATGGACAGCTCCTTGGGGGTGGTGGAGGCATGAGAATGGAATGCTTACTTAACTCTTGCATATGATATCTTTACTTGATTTGCAATCTTGTTCCTACAGAGTTTAGTTATTTGTCTCCTGACATGAGGACATATTTTAGCCTTTTAATATCTTTGGAGAGTGATTTGGCAACAAGGCCAAAACTCCAATGCTCTTCATTAACGCAAGAGCCAGATGTCATCCACTGTGATGGCCTTGTGTCCTCTGAGTTTTGGAACCAGTCCAGTGAGCATCTGAGCCAATTTTCCAGCAAATATTGCCAACATCCCTTGCCAAATTGTGCTTTCAGAATGACAGAATATATGAAGAAGTCTTAAGATAACACATTCTGTCCTTTATCATCTCAGGGTCCATCAGAAATTTTCCAGTCCTATCACAAACAATTCTATCAGTGAAAACATATTATCCTTTGAGAATATTGTTAAAACCTACATCTGCTTGCTTGTTAATCTCTGCCAAACTGACCAGTATTAGACTTGAGTTTCTTTCCAATCTGTCAAGATGTGAATGATTAGCAAGCTCTGAATCTTCCAAAAGCAGGAACTTCCTGGAAAGGGTTGTGTTGGAGGAAGCAACATGTACACTGAACTGACATCATCTATAGTGGCATGGGTATAATCTAAATTTACTGGGGTTTATTTTATAATTTTATTTTATAAAACTACTGCTGTTGTGCAATAGTGACCTAAATCATGGGCATCTTACATACAGAGGGAATGGAAACATCTGAGAAGATGTAAATGAAGCCAACACCAGAGACTGAAATGGAGTAAATTAAATTCCAAGCCTGTATGGTTCTGTCAAAATGAACCCAACTGAAATGCACTAACAACAGGAAAAAAAAGAAGAAACCAAGACCTAATTTTCTAGATTTTTTGTGGAAAGGTAGGCTATGTATATTTTTGCCCTATTTCAAGGTATGGACTGTTTGTTCATTGAAGGCCAAGGAAATTTCTCTTCAATTTCTACCATAGGTATCATACTGCGTGGATATGTTCATTTACTTGCCTTCCTGGCCCACTGGTGAAAAAAAAAACTACTTATTGTTATTTCTGTTGCTCTTAGAATAAAATTGGAGTTTCCAATAGAATTACAAGGCCCACTTGATCAGGCACCTGATAACTCCACTATTTTGTCTTAGCACTTTCTCATTTGTTCAAACAATGAGTTGTTATTGCTTGAGGCCTTATTCAAGATCCTCAGATTTTTCATATGCTTCACTTTTTTTGTCTTTGACATTCTATCTATTTTCCCAAATTATGCACTGTGAGGGATAATAACTATAGTTTGCTTGTATAATTATGAGAATGAAGACGATGGTGGTGATTGTGGTGTCATCACAATATTCCAGATCATGTGCAAGATGCTGGGGTTGGTGTTTTACTGGATTGCTTCATTTTCCCTCATACTAGCTTTATGATGTGGATGTTAACATTTTTATCTTTAATTTCAGGTGAAAAACTGAAGCATGAAGTGAATAGGCCAAGTTCTTAAGGACATACAGTTAGTGCTAAATCTGGGACTCCAATGTAAGAAGTCTGCCTCTAGAAATTTGTACTCAACTATTCTCCTGTAATACCTCTTAACTGCATGGGAATTACTATTTTCCAGAAAATTTCTTGGCCTGCCCAAGGCCCTGGCCTACTGAAAAGCATCTTCCCTGAAATACAGATGAATAATAAGTAAAAGGCCTATGACTGGAAGCTAGTTCCAAATCAGTTTATAGTTTTCTCCAAATGGAACCTGGGTCTGTGTGTCAAGGACTTTTCATGGCAATCTTTGCTCCTCATTATGTTCTAAACTCTAAGAACTTGTCTCACTGACATCAATTTCTTCACTTTTACTTTGAACTCAAGTTTTGTCTCTTTGTCTGCTCTATCTTTTGGTTAGATGCTTTATTCTGACAATTTTGACTAGTCTCTTCTAAAGCCTTCTGGTCCTGAAGACACAAGACAAAAAATTCACAAAATAAAAAAGCTATTGCCAGCCTCTCAGGACTGGGTAGGTCTCCTTGCAATTTGCACTTATTCCGATCCGCTGTCATTGACCTTGGTCTTGCTTGTTTCTTCTCCTTGACTGTGTATTCAGTGAGGGCAAGGATCTTGCCCATTGTACTCACCAGTATGTTTCTATAAGTCAAAAATATTCACAAAAATATTTTCCACTAATTAAATAAAAATGAGTTAGTTTATGCAGTGGGATAAATCATAATTAGGCCTCTGTCTGCAAGTCACACCCTGCCTGAACTCTTCTCAATCCCCTTTCTTCCAACCTGCTTCCTGGTAGATGGGTTATTTCAGCAAGGCTTAATTTCAGAGCAGACAGTTGTTTACTGAGTGCAATTTAATAGATGTATCTATATAGCTTTATAAGTCTGATGATTTAGTTTTTTCTGGGTCTTTATTTCATTTTCTGGGCTGATAAAGAATCAGAGTTAATTTATTCTGTATTGCTACACTATTTTAAGTGATCTAAGAAGACTGGTATTTGCACCAGCTTTGTTTTAGCTCATATTTTTAGATACAGAGTCATAGCTTATCAAGTAGGCATGACTTAAGTTCTCTAAGCAGTCCAGGTCTTATAAGATCATCTTTATCTTTTATATAGTACCACATTGCAATTCCTCTATTTTTTTGTTGCAGATTTTTCTAGAGGGACCAATTTCCAGCCACATTTTTTTTGGTTGTTGTTGATTGATGATTTCATGAGTTCTTTTTTTTAATTTGAATTGTTCCATTTAGGTGCCCAGTAAGTGACCATGGCTTTGGTCCTCAATTCAATCTTTGCTGGGAGCATTGGACCTGAAGTTAAATCACTACTTCTGTCCCCATGTATTTTTGGTCTTGTCTAATTGCCACCACACAGCCAATTTTGGTATATCTACCTCTGTATCTCCCTACTGAAACTCAGTCTCAGTGGATGGCCTTCTCAGATTGAAAAGAACCTTTCTTCAATAATGAAGAGGATAAGCTCAGCTACACTGTTAGAATTTCTAAATAAGATTTTATTTCATGTATATTTTAGAAGGGCTGATTCTCAATAGAAATCATTATCTTCATAATGAAGAGGTTAAGAGCCTAGGATCTAGGTCAGGTATACCTACAGTGATAGGTATGTTACTTTGGGGAAATAACTTCACCTCTTGGCCTCAGTTTCTTCATGTATAAAAAAAAAGATGATAATAATGGTATTTATCATAAAAGGTTGTTATAATATTACATAATACTTATGAACCTCTTATCCCAATGTCTAGTACAGACTAAATAGTACAAGTATTACTATTTTTATTGTTAATATTCAACTTTTTTCAAATTCTATAATGGGATGCATAGTCTCTAATCCAGCATTTCTAGTCTGGCACTAGATCCTTAAAATTTGGGGGGTAATGAGTGTACTGGTAATATTAGAGTCTATACAACAGTCATAATGGGGGCAGGAAATGTATGGTTTTCTTAATGCTAAAGACAAAAGGGCCTCTGTAGTGAACCTATATTTATAAGGAGAATTCTAGATTTTAATAATAATCACCTTTCTCATACTTGGGTCCAAAGTCTGCCCCACAGAATGCCTTGACTTTATGAGATGACATTGAGAAAAATCTCTTTGGAATTTCTATTCTGAAATCAAAATACCATGTGCTATAGTAAATGATTTGTGCTTATTTTTGTGTGTATGTGTGTCCCTTGATACAGGACTTGGAATACTGGCTTTCAACCCACAGTTATACCACAGCTTCTGAAACCTGACTTTGGACCATCTGCCTTGCACATTAGACAGTTCCTTGGTCTTTTAGTTAAAGCATGATTCTACCCAAGTACAGGGGGTAGGGGTGGGGATGAGGAGGATGTGAGGACAACTTCAAATCTTTATGGATAGTTAATAGCTCTTTACACATTTCCTTTTTCACAGGGCAAATAAGAGGAAAGACTTCTAATTAGAGTGTTAGAACATGGAATGGCTGAGCCATAGAGAGCCTTTACTCATTTGGTGCAGCCCCCTGTGTTGTGGAGGAGATACCTCAGGCCTGGAAGATGGCTCAAGTTCATGTGATGGAGAATATCCAGGTGTCTAATTCACTTCCTCAGATTTTATGTTTGGTTGTAATCAATTAAAACTTTCATATTGCTTCTCTTAAAACTCTAAAGTGTGGTACCACAGGAATATACTAGTGTAATATCAATTGGTAACTTTCATAGAACAATGGTTAAGAATATAGGCATTGACAGTAGCAAATGTGGAGTCCAATCTTGATTCTACCATTGCTAGCTATGTGTCCTTGAACAAGTGACTTAATCCCACTTGGCTTAATATTCTTCATCTGTAAATAGGATAATCACAACTTCCATTTTTATGACAGTTAAATAGGATAATGAAGATAAATGATTATATATATATATATATATATATATATATATATATATATACCCTTTTAAAATGTATAGTTCTTTTGCATTAAATATATTCACATTGCTGTGGATCAGTAGCATTTTAAAAAATATTTTGATACTAAACCAGAGCTTCTTAAGATAACTACAGATAACACTTATATACTATATATCTCAAAAATCTAGAATAAAGGGTATTGAATAATGTTTATTTCAAGAAAAAAATGTTAGGAGACATATATATTCAATCAGATTTAAATATTACATAAGTATTCATATATATAAATACCACATCCATGATTTTCATGCTTTTATCAGTTTCAAAATAAAATAATTTGATACAGATATATTGCTACTGTCTAAATTTTTGTTTTCTCCACAAATTCACATGCTGGAATTCTACCCTCAGTGTGATCATATTAAGAGGTAGGGCCTTTGGAATGTATTTGGGTAAGGAGAACAGAGACTTAATGAATAAAATTAGTGCCTTTATGAAAGAAATCCCAAAAACCCGATTTGCCCCTTCTACCATGTGAGGAAATAGTTGAAAGTTACCTTCTATGGACCAGAAAGTGAGCCCTCACCAGACACTGACTCGGTGACCCCTTGATCTCAGAGCTGCTGGAACTTTCTGAAATACTCATGATATTTTTTTATAGCAGCTCATTCAGACTGAGAAAAGAATGTTTTTGATGGAAACTTCAATATGTAGCTTCTGTAAAGGCATTTGAGGCCTTAGAAATAATATAGAAAGAGTAGTCAAAGAATCCATGCAAATTAAAGAAAAATACTACGATTCACACCTTTTTTGATTCAATATCAAATTATACACTTATATGATATTTAAATTTCAAATTATAACAGGAGCAACAAATGTTTCTATATAGCATAATGCAATTCTTCTACACACAAAATTAAATGATCTCTCCCTTTCTGTTAGGGAGTTAGGGAACACAAAGTTTATAGCAGGTGTTTCACTAGGGGGCAGTTCAATGCAATGTAGCTGATTCAGCCTATCGTGTATGTACCTCTGTCATGTGGCTACTGTGAGCTGATGGATCTAGGAATATTCTTTAAAAAGTCAAGTTGAGCCCTGGAGTACTGTAGTTATGATTGAGGCCTTTGAGCCAGAACTTCCTGGGACAAACTCAAGCTTCATCATATTCTTGTTTTCTGACTCTAGACAGTCTACTAACTGTACTTTGCCTTCTCATTTTTTCTTTAATTTGTAAGCATCTATACCCTAGACTCCTCAGAAAGACTTAATGATTTAATATATGTAAAATGCTTGAAAAAAGACTTGGTGTAAAATAAGGTCTCATTCATACATATTTACCAATTAATTGTTAACTACATTTATTCTGTCTCTGGTTCCATGTGAGTTCCTTGATATTCTCTACCCTTTAAGGTAAATTGTAAAGATAACTGCCAATAGCCCATATGACACAAAAACCTGGGGTAAAGGAGGAAGGAAACAGACAAAATGTAAGGTAAACTCTAAGAGGAGGTGATGTGGGCAAATTTAGAAGTCCCTTACATTTCTAGCCTCTACTATCAATCCCACATTTCCTTTAACTCAGCTGCTTGGGTGTCAAGGTCATCTGGCATCCCAAGACTCAGTTTTCAGTCTCTACCAGAGCATAGTAGCCAATTAAATATAATTTTGCATATGAAGAGGTCAATTCTCTCTATATTTCTACTAAAAAAGCATATCCTGGTTTGTTGATTAATCTTACTGAGCTTATCTCTGTATCACCAGCACCAAAGGACTCACATGAAGCTCAAATAACACTTCTTGGAGGCAGGATTTCAAAAATTAAAATGGAAGCCTTGTGAAGGTAGCCTTTCCTTTTTTCATCCTTTTTTTCCTTTTTTCATCATGCTAAAATCATTTCCTGGCACAAAAATAGGTTTTCAACAAATCTTTGTCAAAAGAATAAATAAATTATATATAATAAAGAAGACTTACACATAAACATATTTTTTTTTAGATAACATACCAGTTCAGGAGAGATAATTTTGCTGAAAGTAAATATAAGTGGTTGGGACATTTCTTCTTCTGAAATCATAAATACTGCATATTTCTACTAAATGTGATTTGGTTTTATAGTCCTGTACCACATAACAACATTTTGGTCCATGATAGGCTGCATACATGATGATGCCTCCCTAAGATCTTAATGAGACTGAAAATTCCTATCACCTAGTAGTGTCATAGCCCTCTTAAGGTCACATGTTTGTGGTGACATTGGTGTAAACAAATTGTATAAAAGTAGAACACATACAATTATGTGCAATATATAATACTTAGTAATGATAATAAATGACTGTTACTGATTTATTCTATAATTTTATCAACATTCAGCATGTACTCCTACATATAAAACTTGGCTGTCAAGAATATTATGTCATGTTTTGGTAACAGCAACCTTAGCTTACTATATCTCCTGACTGCATCATTTTCTCTTGCAGTTGACTTAATCTCATGTTTTTGTGGGTTTATTTCATTTTTTTCTATTTATTTTATTTTATTTTATTTTGCTTATCATGGCCTTGAGTATAGGCTATAACACACACACACACACACACACACACACACACAGACTATAGCCTCAGTTTACAGTAGACTACACCATCTAGGTTTGTGTAGGTACACTTCATAATGTTCATATAATGACAAAAATAACCTAATGATGCATTTCTCAGAATGTATCCATTTCATCAAGTGACAAGTGAATATAGTTAAGTTAAGGCCTGCATGCTATCATTAAAAATATATTCTAAATTTTGGTCCTAAATATTGAGTAATATTTTCAGGAGGTGATACATAACTAATGACTAGAAAGATAGACATAAGAGAAAATTCTGTGCATGATCTTGGTAGTTCCTTTGACACTTGAGAATTCAAATTATATTCCATTATTTAATATTGTGTACAAACTGGGAGAAAAGAGGCTGTCTTAATCTATTTGGGCTACTATTACAAAATGCCATAAATTGGGTAGTTTATAAACCCCCAAAATTCATTTCTCACAGTTCTGGAGGGTAGATAATCCAAGATCGAGTCACCTGAAGATTCAAATTCTGGGGAGGGACTGCTTCCTGGTTCACAGATGTTGCATTCTCACTGTTTCTTCATATGGTGGAAGGGTCAAGGGTATCTCTCAGGCCTCTTTTATCAAGGCACTAAAATCATCATGAGGGCAACATCCCCATGACCTAACTCCTCCCAAAGGTGCAGACTCCCAATACCATTGCCTTGGAGGTTAGGCATTTGGGAGAGATAAAATTCAGAACACGGCTGATGCCCTGGTTTTTTTTTTTTTTTTTTTTTTTTTTTGTCATTTACAATCCATCTCTGAAGGAGTTAGCACAAGGCACAATTGTTCTTTGAATGACCTTTGCTGGCTAAGTCAGCTTACATTTTTTTTTCTATTTTAGATATCCGTTTGTATGAGAAAGTAAGGAAAACTTTTCATTTGTAATCTAATTAAAAGGAAATTCTTTCTGTAATTTTTCAAAAATAAATTCAGCTCAAATTTTCATATAGAAGATGAAAAATAAGTTTGGTAATCCTCTTTAGAAGTGAAAGTCAATTTTGAGTTACTCAGAATTTCTGGAAATATATAAGACTTTATAAAATTTTCAAAAGAGGCCATCTGGATTAAGGGGTTATAACAGAGGAAACATTTAAATTTTACCCAGGATGCGTTATTCTTTTTTACATATTATGTCTACTTGCAAAAATGTTGGAGGTGACTTAGAGTCTTATCATAGGTATCCTGAGTTTACTCAGAATACCTAAGCCCAAGTCCAGTTTAAAAAAGGAAATCATATTAAAACTAGTCACTCCAGTTAGTTTTTGTTAACATCAATGTTAATAGTAGTGCCACATAACCAGCCCCTGTAACTTATTATTTAGTTAGTGATCATAGACTGTTTCTCCCTTACATTTATAGATATGAAATTTCTTCAAATATTGATCCCCCAGTTACCCAACAGGGCATATGAAAAAATTCAAAGTCATTTCTGTGTCCTCCTGTGGATTCACTGAACCCCCATAACCATATCCTAAAACCATATTCATTTAAGTTATCTGTGTGAAGTTGATGACTTACCTGCACTTAAATAAAATTTATTCATATACATAATATAAAATGCTTTCTTGCATAACATCCTTAGGGTCTCAAAAAGTATAAAATAGTAAAAATTAGTTTTGCTATCCCCCCAAAATAAAAACTCTTAAAATAAAATAAAATAAAGAAAACTAGAGGGCACATAGATTTAATATAACCATTAAAAGATTTCTAAGAAAGGATCCAAGCATCCTGTAAACCTCAGAGTCTCATCCAGGAGGGAAGCTAAAATGATAGAAAACCAGACAGAATTTTAAAGTTATTCTTAAGGACAATCTTGTGCTTTTCCAGAGAAAACATCATAGCATCCAATATGGCACCCAACAAGGTGCCATTTTTCTCCCTCCTTTTCTCTTCTTGCCTTTTGATAAAATCCTTTATTCCTTCAGTAATCTGCATAAGCCACAAAGCTCCTTGAAAATATCGTCCACAGGAAATCATAGTCCAATTATATCAGACTATAACCAAGAATAATTAAAAGTTCAATTAAGACATTATTGAAGTCTTTCAAAACACATGAAATACTATGTTAGTTCATGTTTAAGCAAAACTTTTAATGCTATCTATCCCAATTCTGTCTTGATCTCTTTCACAAACACTTTAGTTGTTCTCAAGATTTCTCTACCATTTTTATCATGCCAGCCTTCACTCTTCAGCCTTTCTCTCTAATAAGATTCTAATTACAGACTCCAGTTGCTCTGCTTTCTGTCTTCACTCTTCTTTCCAGCTCCCTGTCCATCATTCCTCTGTCACTCTGTATCTATGTCAATTAAACAGGAACACAAGGAAGCAGAAGTATGCCCATGTTTTCTTACAATGCTCTTCATCTTTTCCTAGCAGTATTACCTACCCACAATATTAAGGTGTTTCTCTGACATACTGATGTGCACTTGTGTTAATTTGAGCAAAGTGTTTATTTCTAAATGCTCACAAAAAATGAGAGACACAAATGTTTATTGGCAGGTTCTGGAGGTCACATAGCTCCTGGAGAGCACAAACAGAATAGGAGAGGCCCTTGAAAGGGTGATAAAGATCCCAGTGACAGGCTGAAAACAATTATCTCTCTGGACAATGTTTCTTCTGTTCTTGTCACATCCTACCATGTGAGATAGCACTTAGGAGGGCCTAAATGTGGGGAGAGGATGAGAAATGTGGCAATGGGAGTTGTATATACTTTAAAATTAATTTGAATGAAATACAGTTCAAAGGTAATGACATGCATTGTTGTAATTATATATTTCTATATACAAAATTATATGGACATGTAGTTTATACCAGAATCAAGACATATAATTACCTTGAAAATTTAATTTGGGCACCATCACACTTTGTCCTCTTCCCTGGACCCAAGTATCCATTGACTTGTATTCTATTACTAGAGAGGAGCTTTATCTTTTGTAGATTGTATATAAATTAAATCATATATTGCACATATGATTTTGTCAAAATGAACCCAAATCCAAGGTATAAATATAATGCTCTCATAAAAAATAGACTTGTTACTATCTGGGGAGAAGGGGTCCTCAGGATCTTCTTCTATGTTCAGCAAATAATTGAATTACAGGATGGAAAACAGGATATGAAGATAGTGAGCAAGCAGCAGGTTTATTTCAAGAGCAAAAGTAACAAAATAATAAGCTTCTCTGAATAAAAGGGGCCCTGGAGCCCCGAGTCTGATAGGAAGGTACAGACTTGTTCTTTTTATGGGCTTTGGGTTTTCCCCCCTTTTCTCTCCTAGCTCTGCTTATTATCACTTATTAGTACTCCCTTGTAACCACATGTCTATTTCAGTCTTTCTGTTGTATCCTCTGCTCATGTCTGTGAGTATTTTTGTCAGTTAGGAAGTTTACCTTATTGGGATCCCCTCTTTGTATTCTTACTGTCTGGACCTGCTTCTGACTTCCTCATTGGCTATCTTGCCCAACTGCTTATACAGTTCTAAATCTCCCTTAGACTGACTCAAGCCAAAACAAACAAACAAACAAAAAAAATAAATAAATAAAACAGTCATATATACTCTTCTATGTTTGGCTATTCCTACTTAGCATAATATTTTTGAGACTTATCAATGGCATTTTATGTATCAATGATTCATTCTCTTTGTAACACCAAATGATATTCCACTGTATGGATAAATTGAAATTTGTTCAACTATTCCCCAGATGATGGACATTTAGGTTGTTTCTAATTTGGGGAACATTTATATAAAATATCAATTGTGTGAACATTTATGTACAAGTCTTTGTATAAATATGTCTTAATTTCTTTCATTAATTCCTAGGAGTGAAATTTCTGGGATGTGTGGTAATTAACATTTATTTTATAAGAGAATGGAAACTATTTTTCAAAGTGATTGCAATATTTTATATTCCCACCACCAGTATTATGAGAGTTCTAGTTTTACCACATTCTCACCAATACTTAGAATTTTTTATTGTTTTAATTTTATACATATTAGGATCTAAAGTTTTAATTTACATTTTTCTTAAAAATAAACAGATTTTGACAAGCTCGTCATAGGCTTCTTGACCCAATGTATATCATCTTATTTGAATCATCTATTCAAATTTTTTGCCCAAGTGTTATTGGGTTGTTTGTCATTCATTGGCTTGCAATATTTCTTTATATACTTTGGATATAAGTGTTTGCCATACACACACACACACACACACACACATATGGAATACTTTTTATATACATATATAATGGAATGTGGGAATATATATATATATATATATATATATATATATATATATTCTTCTAGTTGGCAACTTTCCTCAAATATAGCCTCAGCATTGTCTCTCAATAAGCAAATATTTTCAATTTTGATGAAGTCTAATTTAAAAGTTTGTATCTTTGGGTGGTTTCTGCTTTTTACATCCTATGGGGATCTTTTCCACAGTAAGGTCAAAAGGGTTTTATCCTATATTTTCTTTTAAGAATTTCATTGTTTTACATTATAGAATTGGATCAATGGTTTTTATTTTTAGGTATTATGCAGGGCAATGTTTGGGGTTTATATTTTCCATATGGTTATCTACTTATTCCATCACCATTATTGACAGGATTTTCCTTTCCCATTCAGCCATTTTCATATCTTTGTAGAAATCAATTGACCAAAAATGTAAGGATATATTGGTATGGTTTTCATTATTTGTCATTGATATATATAACTGATTTTATGCCCATACTACACATGCTTAATTACAATAAATTTGTAGTGAATTTTGATATTAGGTAGTATGAGTTCTCCAACTTAGTTCTTTTTCAAAGTTATTTTTTCTTTTTTTTTTGCTGGTTCATGTACTTTACATATTCACATAAAATTTATAATCAGTTTGTCAATTTCTACAAATTCCTGATGGGATTTTTATGGTTCTGTATTGACTCCACAGATCATTTTATGAAAAATATTAGTCACTGTGAGGATAGGTTTAATTTAATTTTATTTTGTATTATTTAATTTCTTAGGCAATGTTTATTGTTTTATATCCTTTTATTTGTACAGTCCTAGGATTTTCCACATACATTATTAAGTCACCTCTAAGATAGCTTTCCTTCTTCCTTTCCATCTCTATGTCTTTTACTTCCTTTTATGATTTAGTTAAATAGCCTCATATCTCCAGTTTATTGTTGAGTATAAATGGCTGAGAGTGAGCATACGTAATGTGTTCCCAATTTTTAAGGTGAAATTTATAAATCTCTTATTATGTTTTAAATATGAGGTTTTCCCCAAAAGCTCATGTGTGAGACAATACAAAAAAAAAACTTTAAAGGTGAAATGATTGGGTTATGAAAACTTTAACCTAATCAGAGAATTCATCAAGGAGGATAGATTAACTGAGTGGTAACTTTAGACAGGTAGGGTGTGGCTGGAGAAGGAGGGTCACTTCGGGTGTGCCTTTGGGGTATATAATTTTCCCCTGCTGAGCAGAGCCCTCTCTCTGCTTCCTGGTAGCCATTTTTCTGAATTGCTTTCCTCTTCCTTCTTCATGACCTTCCTCACCTTGGTCTAGATCAATGGAGTCACTGTCTAAGGACTAAGACCTCTGAAACTGTGAGCACCAAATAAACTTTCCTTCCTTGTGTCTGTCAGGTGTTTTGGTCACAGTGGTGAAAAATTTGATTAGGACCAAAAGAGATATACATGACCAGCACTAGAAATGAGAGGGGGAGGAAACATTATAGATCCATAGACATTCAGAGGATAATAGGGAAAATTATGAGAACCTTAATGTTAACAATTTAGATGAAACGAACAAATTATTTTGGAGACACAAATTATTAAAACAGGTTTATGAGGAAATAGAAAGCCATAAAAATAAAAAAAAATACCTTATTACATAGAAAGTTTTAGGCCAGAGAGCTTCACTGGGTAATTATATATATATATATATATATATTGAGAGCCATAGCCAAGTAGGAATGACGCATGGCAATTTCCTTGTCAGCCTACCCAATGTTGCTTAGAGGGAGGACTCTCCATTGTGGAAATAGGCTTGCCTTGGACCCAGGTCATTTGCAGTGACATTGCATGAATGTTTGAGAAAGGTGACCCTGCTCAAGGACCAGGGTGGATCTGGGTTTAGGGTGGATCCTGCTGGGAATAGGGCGGATCCTGCTGCCTCAGGCGCCCACTCCTTGAGTTCCCGTGAGTTCTCACAGGATTCAGAGTGTATTTGGGATGCAGAGCCCGGTGGAGGTGTGGATTTTTCCCAGAATGTGCGTGTAGAGTGCCGGTGACAGTTCGAGAATAAAGAATTGCTGTTTGAATCTACAAGGCGGTGTGGTGGCAGGTTATTTTGTGCCCAGCCAGACTGCGGCATATATATATATGATATAGATATAGATATAGATAGATAGATAGATGTAGATAGATACAAATATAGATATAGATATAGATATAGATATAGATATAGATATAGATTAGATATAGATATAGTACTGGGGATTGAACTCAGGGGCACTCAGCCACTGAGTCACATTCCCAGCCCTATTTTGTATTTTATTTAGAGACAAGGTCTCACTGAGTTGCTTAGCACCTCTGTTTTCCTGAGGCTGGCTTTGAACTCTCAATCCTACTGCCTCAGCCTCTTGAGCCACTGGGATTACAGGTGTGTGCCACTGTGCCCAACTAATTCTATTAAATACTTAAAATATCAATAACACCAGCCCTTTACAAACTCTTCCAGAAAACAAAGAAAAAGGGAACCCTTCCCATCCTGTTTATGAATGTAGTATTATCCTGATCCCAGATCATAAAAAGACATGAAAAGGAAAGAAAAGTGGTGGGTATCATGGATCCAAACAAAGAATGGTTAACATAATATTTACAAAGATTTTTAGTGGCATTCACAAGGACAATATTTTATGACCTAGTTGAATTTATCCAAAGTCTTAGTCAAAATATATTTCTGGGAATGGTCTATGGCAACTTATAATGTGCTCCTGAAGTACCAGTTAGCCTCAGTGGATTAACAGAATTTCTCAAGGTCCTCATATTTTTATGAAGTTACTTCTATGACCCAATAACCAAAACCACAGAAGAGAAATCTCTGTACTGATAACAGTCATAGCCATCTTATGCTCTGAGCTGATGAGTATATTCAATGTATTTCTTATTCAGTTAGGAAGAAAACACATGAAATACAGTTACTTACTTCTTAAGCATGTTTTAGTAAAAAGTGGACCACAAGTATGATGTCTGTCATTGACTCTGGTATTAATGACCCATCTGAGCTTCCAGGTGTATAACAGTTTACAGCACATTCAATTATGTGCAATATATAATATTTACTAATGAGAATAAATGAATGTTATTAGTTTATGTATTATACTTTTTTCATCATTATAGAGTATTCTCCTATTAGTATTTCTTTCTGTAAAACAATATACTGCATTATGTCAGCAGCAGCCCTGTTATACATCATGTTATACATCATGTTTCTTGATTGTGCAAATCTGCTACATTGAGTGATGAACTATATACACCATCTAGGCTTGTGTAAGTGCACTCTATGATTTGCACACAATAATGAAGTTGCTTGAAGATGTACTTCTCAGAATATCTTCCAGTCATTAGGCTGTAATTAGAAACCAGTGAAGTTGTGCATATTCTGAAGGTATTATATACATCATGTGGTTCATAGTGCAAGTGCAATATGTCTTTGAAAAATACAAATTTGGACTAATTATTGATCATCCATGAAATAAGTGAACTGAAATATCACAATATTACTTTATCTCATGATCAGTTATGAGTGATTCCTATAATATTGTTGCAAAGTGGCATTGTCTAAACCTAAATCATATATTAGAGTCACTTCTAAGTTATCCTCATTACAACAGCTGTCTCATTCTCATTGATATCTAGGGTAATTTATTGAGGGGGAGGAAGTGTTATAGAGATAATGCTTGGAGTATTTAAAAACTAACATTGTATCTTATTTATTATGTGTCCCAAAGGATTTCCCACACATTATCATGCCCACTATTATTTCAGGACTTGTTAATTCACTTTTTGCTGCATTATATTGGAAAAAAAACTAGATCACAGATATTTTGAGATGTTGAAAGACCAACTTGCTGAGAAAAGACCCCCATTGCTTAACTATGTCTCCAACTGTCACCCTTGATTTTGGTAATGCTGGCACTAATTAGCAGAAGTCAAGTGCCATCTTGAATATTTTCTCTAAGCTTAATTTCCTTGTGGTTTTATTACATATGCATACAACACAATTAGGGTTTTGTAAGCTTTAGGAGACTGCAAAATATGTCATTGGTAGGGTCTTTGTTTTCTTTAGGAATATCATTAAGTGAAATTTCATTATTCAAAAACTAGCCTCTAATATTCTTTAAAGCCCATGTTTTAATTGTGTTAATGACTTAAAACTTGGGAAAATGTGATATCATGGAATAGTCATGAATTTTATAGTTAGAAAGTCTTGAATGTCCATTTAAACACCTACATGGCTATTATCTCAGATAAGTCAATAAACCTTACTGGATCTTCATATGCTCAGCTGTAGAATGAATATAGTACCTATCCTACAGTTCGAGTTTCACATGAGGTTTCATTACTTTATTCCAGATTCCACCACTTCATTTATGTTTGTCAAATACAGCTAATTCACCCCTACTCTTCCTTTGTGTGGCAATGTATCATGCTATACAGGTGAATACGTATTCAAAAATCAATCATTCAGATAACTCTTATTCCACTACTCTTATGTGGAGAAACATAGATTGTCAGGAATTGTGGCAGATGCATATGGTGGTACCATATCCATGTAGATCTGTGACATCTTGCTTATGAGATTCCAGGATTACATTGAACACAGTCTGTCCTCTAAGAGACTTCGGATCTGGATTCTGTAGAAATATCATAATATTCTTCTCTACGTGTGTGTTACTGAGGATTGAACTTAGGAATTCTCTACCACCTAGCTACATGTGCTACCATGCCTGGATATAACATTTCTTTAATTAACTCATTTTGAATAATATTCAGTCAGAAATTATTTCTGTGTTTTATGCTCAGAATTGTAATGGAAAATTTCCTTTATTAAATGTCTTTATCGTGTCCTTTGTCCCTGCCTTTGTAATATGTGACCCTTGTAATTAATTTTTTAACATTCATTGCTTTTGCTTTATTTTATGAAAATAAGGAACACTTGTTCCTGTGTTTCCCAGTACTTAATAGCACAATGCCTGACACCCAGAAATAGTTAATAAATGGATAAATAAAAGATGTATATAAAGTAGTTCTTACAGTCCTAATCAAGGTGAGTACCTTTCTTCACACCTCCTCACTTTCCTTTTATTCTAACAGTAGAAGTACTTCTCTTAGAAAATACTAATAATTTATTTATTTATTTTTTAATACTAATAATTTAATATCCACATGTCCTGTGCTTCAAGTAGTGCACACACTTTGTACCCCAACGTCCTTCACAATAACTGACTCCAGAAAACACTTTGCTTCAAGATTCTCTTGCAGTGAAAGCAAATTCAGAATATGCTTTGAGAGTCACAGCAAGGGTCAACATCTCTCCTAAGGAAGAATAGCAGAAATGTCCCACATCCAGTTATCATATGGTATCTCCCACTGGAACCTTACCCTGTACTCCGTCTTTCTTGGAGCTATTGCTAAGCTGGTGTGAGAAGAGTGGCCTAAGTCATACTGTCAAAAAAATTTCTTATTCCAAGAAAGTGAGTGTAACAGACTCACATGGGGATTAACCCTGTGACCCCTTCCTTATTAACAAACTCTGCTTAGCAGAACAGACTCTAAAGCAGTTGCTGAATTCCTCTGAGATAACCTTTGCTGTCTTAGCTCCATGGTTATGTGTCTGATCCAATAAAGACAGTGGCTGGTAAACTTGAAAAAGTCTTCAAGCCAACTTTTGAATATCTAGGGCAGAATGACCTTTGCATTGGTCAGTGTTTGGAAAGGGCATTTGGTTTGTTTCAAGGGACCTCTAAGACAACCCCTTGTTTCTTCCTTTTTTGTTTCTTGGAGGTGGTTTTGCAAAATGGTTATTGGAATATAGAATCAGTCTTCTACCTTAGTACATAGCCAATATGAAATAGAGGCTGTATAAATGTAGAGCGAATTTCTCTATTCAGATAGGAGAAGCTTACTATTTTAAGAAAAGAGGAATATATTTTTAGCTAAGTGCTTATTATACACCAAGAACTTGGATCCATGTTTTCAGCTACAGTATTATTGTTGTTGTTCCTTTACAAATGCTATTTTTTCCCATTTTAAACATGAGTAAACTGGGGTTTAAAGATGTTTAAATAAAATGTTCAGGGTCATCTAGTAAAATATAGAAATTGGTCACCTACATTTATCTTCTGAATTCTTTGCATCCTTTCAACAGCACCAAGCCCTCTCTCTTAACCTGTCACCCTTTGTCCCTATTTGAAGTGATTGAGATTTCCCTTCAAACTCAGTCTTAGCTGCTATGGCATTTGGAGAATATATTTGCCTTTCACATTATCCAGTTCTGAAAACACCAGTAATAGTTAAACACAATTTCATTTAACTTCTTTCAGCTTCCTGCCATTCTGACAAGTATGTTTTGTTCAGGGTCCCACCTTTCTGCGGTAGGTCTAGATAGTGTCCTTCGGCAGGTCTGGGCAAAGCAGGTGCATTGACCTTTTGAACAAAACCTCTGTCCCACCCTTGCCCAACA
The DNA here is from genome assembly GCF_001458135.2 of Marmota marmota marmota. NCBI lineage: Eukaryota > Metazoa > Chordata > Mammalia > Rodentia > Sciuridae > Marmota > Marmota marmota. Next base: position 40,700,802 of record NW_026000174.1, on the reverse strand, counting down.
CTGAACATTCCAAAGCAGGTGATTGCAGGACACAAAGTCACACTGAAAGGAGAGGGGCCACACATTTTACCTTACTGCCTGAATTTGAAACTGGTGTTTTGATGATGTAGGGTTTTGTTTAAATCCTGAATCTCTCACTCTTCAGTCTTATAAACACAGGCAACTTAGTTTCTCAAATTATCAATTTCCTTATCCATGAAATGAACAATCTAAGAGCATCTTTCATGAAATTGTTGCGAAGATAAAATAAGATATGGTGCCCAGCACATGGAAAATATTCAATAAAATGTTTTCTTAAAATATCTTACAAATATCGTGCTTCATCCAATAGTGTGCTTCACTATACTTCCATAGTGAATTCAGGCAGAAAGCACAGATTCAAGATTTTAGAAGTAAATGAATGATTTATTGTTGGAAATTAGAATTTTAATTTATTCCAACAGATATTTGTTAAGTGCCTTTTCTTCTTTCCTGTTATAGGTGCTGTGCAAGACACACAGATATTTTGAGGACATGTCCAAACTTTGAGATTCTTGTGCAGGTTAACAAAAGACTCTCTTTTTGTCTTTTATTGAAGATAGAAATCCTGGCTTGAGAAAACCTAAAATGGACAAATTTAGAGATTTTTTTTTAAGTTTCTAAATCTTTAGAATATGACTAAACTACTACTAAATGAAAAGATTTCTAATTTTATTCATGAAAAAAATAGCCCATGTTGATTAGTGCAAATTTAGAATTCCAGGAAAGCACAGAACCCTTCCCATCATTTTACCCTCTGCACTTCCCTTGCCTGACTCCAGCTCTCTGAATTCAGTGAAGCCAATTTATTTTGTGCAGATTTTAATAACATATTAATTATGATAAGATTGGAATCTAATGACTAGCTCCCTGAGACTGACAGACATTGGACTATTTATATACACTCTCCGCCCTTTCAATCTGACCTACTTTGACAGTTCAATTAAACCAATTGACTTTTGAAGTTTGTTTATGAAGTGGCTGGGGAATGCTGAGTATTTGGGGTGCTTGGCATTTGTACAACATACCATTTAACATATCCCATTAGTGTATTTCTGGAGCACAGGAAAGCGCCACTCTCTTACTTGACCCAAAAGCCACAGTTGAGTCACAAGTGAAGCAACTGGGCGTGTTAGCAAGTGAATGTCTGTCTGCCCAGAACTCAAAAGAATAATGCTAATGCACAATCTCCTCATAAAAAAAAAAAAAAAAACTAAAGAGCAAGCCCTTTCTCTATGTAACTTGATTATTCTCAGTTTATCTATCTCAATTCAATGTAGTTTGAGTGGGTTTGGTTCATGTACTTATTAAAGCTCTTTTTCATCCAGTGTTTATTCATTCATTTCTTCAATAATCATTTATTGAGCACCTACTCTGTGTTAGGTGCTATAGAGACCTTGTAACTCTCTTTGTCTCCCTCTCCAGGCCTAAGCCTTATAGAATAAATTTAGTAGGGCTCACAAAGAACTCAGTGCATACTAGCAACTAGTGCTATGATTAGTGTGTTGTTATAGCACACTGAACATTCAATAGGTGGGATTTTGATGCTATTATCATTTCCAAAAACAAAGGTCACAGTCAGACCCTTTCTTCCATTTTTGCACATTTCTTGGGTGAGAGCAATACACACCCTGAACAAAAAAAGTACTGATATTGAATCAGTGCACAATAATGTCCCAAATAGGGCACGCTGCTTAAAGTTGTGTTTTAAAATGAAGTGTAAGTATTTACTCAGCTCTTCATTTCTAAGAAGAGGAAATAATAACTAGTGGGGTTAGGTAATACATCCTTAGTTATAGCTTCAAAAAGAGAAAGACAGCACAAAAGAGTGAGAGGGAGAGAAGGAAAGAGAGATTCTGGCTGCAAGAGAAGCCCTTGGTCTTCTTACAAGAATTGTAATCAGAGTGGCAGGTTGAATCAAAAGTCCTAACTAGTTAAAAAAAAAATAGCCCAATACCAAATTCAATCAAATGATATTAGCAATTTATTTCATCTGCATAATTCTTACAAAGAGGACACGCAGAGGTATACTTGCGTGGAAAGGAAACATACAGAAATATTCCTTTACCCATGCTTTATTCAGGACTTCATACCAAATCATGTCCAGATCTAGCAGGTAGCATTTGATATATAGTCAGATGAGGAAGAGATGAAAATAGTTTACTGTGGCCAAGAGTTGAGTAAGACATTTTCCATAAGGAAAAAATATAGCAGAATTAGATAGGTTTTCTGAGCACAGTTTCAGCTTCAGCAATCTATGAAAACTTTGTGGAAGAGGTGACATTTTAAAAAGTTCAAGACTTGCTATACATTTACTTTGTATAAATGTATGCTTTGTGTTGTACGTGTACTATCCCATTTTATGTGCACAACCCCTGTATGAAGAGAAAGTATTTTCCTTGATTTACAAATGATAAAATAACCATTACCAAGATTAAATAATTTGTAAGGTCTATAATTAATAACTGGCTGATCTGGTTCAAAACCAGATGGTCTGACCCTGAGTATGAATACCTAACCTTTCTGTACTATTTCCTTTCTCCATTTTTCTCTGATATTTACTGCCAGCAGGTAGCAAAGGTCCAGTAAAAGGGATAAGGGAATGTGTTAATAAAACAGTGGGTATGAAAATTTGTTCTGTAGACTTCAATTAACAAACTCTTTGTTCCAAGCCTGGGGGTGTTGATGGAGACATTAAAAGTTACAAGTCATGGTCACTTACACTGAGGAGCTTACCCTTCTACAGGAGGACAAGTCAGCGAAAAAAAAATTGTGCCAGATGAATACTGCAGAGGATAAGTAGTGAACATTTAATCAATGATTATTTATTAAGTACCTACCAGGTGTTAAATTAATGTGATTGCAAAGACGAATATAATTCCTGCCTCTAAAGTGTTTTTATAATTCATTAGGCAAGACGATAAAGTTATATAAACAACTATAATTGAGGGCAGAATGTGGACATCTCTAGCAGAGAGAATTAGAAAAAAAATGGGATTGCTAGACTATATAAGAATTAGAGAAGTGAGGATATCACCCATTGCCCTGGGGGGGGGCACTTATTGTGTGTTAGCAGTCTACTTGAGAAGTTAGATATTTCACCTCATTAAATTTCAATACAACCCTATTAGAGCAAGGGCATTTACCTTACTTTGTGTATCAGGAAACTGAGGTATATGCAAGGGTAGCATTTTAAATAAAATCTAAAAAACATAGTAGCTGCAGCACATCTGTCCAAATGCCACAACTGTTTTCTCTGACGGTAGCATTTGATATGTAGTCAGATGAGGAAGAGAATAAGAGTATGGTAGCAGAATCCAAGATGATCTCTTCTCCTGGAACTCATTCTCTGATGGGATTCTCCCTCATAGATTTGTGGAGAGCTCTGTGTGACCACTAGAATATAGTAGAAGTGACCCTGTGCCTTATGAAACTAGGTCATAAGTGGTTTTGCAGCTTCTGATAGGACTTTTACAGAACTTTTCTTTACACTCCTGGGCTCTCAATGTAGAACTCTAATTACTCTGAAGTCACTAATCTGGAAGTACCACAGGGAAAGGTCACATAGAGAGACCACACAAAGACAGAGAGATGCTTAGTGAGTCCCGAGCTATTCCTGGCCTCAGCATGTCTGATTATTCCAGTTGATGTCCAGACATTGTTGTTTCTTTTTAAAAAAAATTTTTTTAGTTGTAGATGGACATAATACCTTTATTTTATTTATCCATTTCTATGTGGTGCTGAGCATCCAACCTAGCACCTTACATGTGCTAGGCAAGCACTCCATCACTGAGCTACATTCCCAGCCTCTGAGTCATTCTCGATCAGAGACAAATCCAACTCAGTGAGACCTACTAACACCAAACATTTGTAAAGCAAAACAAATTATCTATCTATTGTGCTATAACAAATTACTCCAAAAGTCAGCTACCTAAACCTACATACTTTTATTATCTCAGTTTCTGTTTTTCAGGAATTTGCTCACACTTTATCTGGGTCCTATATTTCAAGGTCTGACTAGGCTGCAGTCAAGGTGTTGGCTAGGACTATAGTCATCTCAAGAATTGATTCAGAAGATATAGCTTCTAGTTCACTCACATAGTTTTTGGCCAAATTCTCTTTTTCCCAGAGTGTTGGGTCTAAGACATCAGTTGCTTATATACTGTTGGCTACAGGCCTCTCTCCATCCCTTGCCACATGGGCCTTTACAAATAACATCTACTATCAAAGCAACCAAACAGGGAAGCCAAAGAAAATGATTACCAGCCAAACAGAATTCACAATCTTTTGGAACTTAATAATGGAAGTGACATCTCCTCGCATTTTCTGTATTTCATTCATTAAGAGCAAGTCACAAGATGTAGTCCTCACAGGGGAATAGCACAAAGCAGGAATAGCACAGATAGGAATGTCTAGAGAGAGGGATTATGGAGGACTATCTTAGTTGAGACTACTACAACAGAATACCCTAGACTGAATGGCTTTCAAAAATCAGTAATTTATTTCTCATAGTTCTGGAGCCTAGAAGTTGGAGATTGGGGAGCCAGCACAGTCTGATTCTGGAGAGGACCTCTTCTGGGTTTCAGACTGTCATTTTCTTATTGCTACTTTACATGGTAGATAACTGAAAGAGAAAAAGCAGGCTTTATCATGTCTTTTTTTCAAGGGTACATTATTATCCCACTTAAGGGCTTAATTCTCAAGACCTAATTAATCTCCTAGATGCCCTGTCTCCTAATACTATCATATTAGGGTTAGGATTTTCACATATGAACACGGGGACCAGGAGAGTTAAATTCACAGTGAGGACCATTCATTGTAGACATTAGACAACCAAAGAATAAATCTAAATGCTTGTTGGAAATAGTTCCTCCTTTAATTTCATAGCAAATAATAAAGAGAAGTATCTTTTGAGAAAGAAATTAACCCTAGATTTCAATCATGATTCCAGAATGTAATGGATATGTGATTAGGAAGAGTGCTAATTTTAGACTCTCTGAATCTCAATTTGCTCATCTTTAAATGTCAATAGTTATTCTTAATTCACAGAATTATTAGGAATATTAAATGATAAAATATAACTGCAAATATTTATCAGCATCTGAAGTATTGGAAGTTCTAAGAAATTATTGAATCTGATTCTGAAACTGTGTGTTAAGGAGTTTAGTTGAGAAAAATCATAATTCTAGTAGACATTTTAAAATATATAGACAAAATAAAAATGCAAGTCTGAATGCATTGTTCAAGGAACTGCTAGAGTGGGGGAAATCTCTAAATAGAGAGAAGAAGGTAATAAATTCCAGATTTTGTGTTTTCAAAAATTCTTCCTTTCCTTTGTCTCCATCATATCCTGTATGGAAAATACATTTCTAAAGGATGCTATCTTCTTATTTCTTGCTCTCCATTTGGATGGCTAGTAATTATACCTTAAAGGAGTACTGGGCCCATCCAAAGAAGAAGCCAAAGGAGAATGAAGCAGAAGCCAAATATGATGTCTAATATTTGAGCATAAACACTAGAGTCTACAGCTAAGAAAGAGAATTTGTTTGGTTTCATTCTAGAGTCAACTAGAGGGTCTCTTGCCTTTTATGTCACACTCCTGGTTTGAGCAACATCAGGGAAAAATAGAATAAGGAAGTTCCACAGGATCTGGTATAGATGTTGTGAACAAGGAAAGCAGGCAAAGGCTACCAAAGAGGCCAATCAAGGAGAAACAGGTATTTGAGCATCAACGTAGGTTGGATATCCAGGATATAAAGATGATATAAAAAAGATTAAAAAAAGTAAATAACCATAAAGTGTCATAGACTGTAGTAGAGAAAACAGCTGAATGAAGTGATGTGAAAAGATTTAATTCCACTTGAGAAAATGAAGAAAATCACCAGGAGATCCAGAATGCAAGAAAGAGAGAAAGAAAGGAGGGGGGGAGAGGGAGAGGGAGAGAGAGAGAGAGAGAGAGAGAGAAAGAAAGAGAGAAAGAAAGAAGGAAGGAAAGAGAGAAAGAAAGAAGAAAAATAAGTATTGTTGTGTGGTTTGGATATAATGGGTCCCCCAAAAGCTCACATGTGAGACAATACAAGAAGGTTCAGAGAAGAAATGATTGGGTTAAAAGAGCCTTAAACCAATCAGTGATTTAAAGATCTATTGGAATTAATTGGTAACTGAAGGCAGGTGGGGTGGGGCATTGGGGCATGGATTTGGGGTATATATTTGTATCTGGTGAGTGGAGTCTTTCTCTGCATTCTGATCATCAAGTGTACTGCTTCCCTCTGCCACACTCTTCCACCATGATGTCTTGCCTCACCTTGAGCCCCAAGGAATGGAGTCAGCTGTCTATGGACTGAGACCTCTGAAACCACGAGCCCTCAAATAAACCTTTCCTCCTATACAATTATTCTGTCGGGTCTTTTAGTAACAGCAGCTTAAAAGCTGACTAAAACAATGATATTCTTGAAGGGACTCACATAATAATGCTAATAATTCTTATTTGGCTAGTCATTCTGTACATTGGATATGTATTAATATCAGTTTCATTCATTGTTTTCTTATTGGAAAAATTTCATTTAAAACTAAACAGTAATGTTCAGGATATTTTGCCTGGGGGTTCCAGGAAGGTTTACTGGATGCTTGAACATAAAGTTTGACTAATTAAAACAGTGTAGTAATGATATGCATGTAGACTACTCAGTGAAATATCTCAGATCCTGGAATATAGAAAAAGAACCAATTACATATGTGATTTTAAGCATGTGTTAAATGAGGCATTTCATATCAAGGAGGAGCTGATAGATTTTTTAATAAATGTTGTTGATATTTGTGGGCAGTCACCTGGAGAATAGTAAAATTTGATTCATAATATACACCTAAATGAACTATAGATTTAAATATGAAATATGGACTGTGAAAAAGATTGGTAAAATGACTTTAATATGTTTTTCTTAGTATGATTTGATGTCCAGAGGTGGAAAAAAAGAAAGAAAACAATTGATAAATTTGACTAAAAAGGTTTTTGAATTTTATATTAGAAAAAACAATAAAGCCATAAGATAAATATGGAACCTTAGAAAGGCCTTGCTTATTATATCAAAGATAAATGGCTATAAATCCAAATCTATAAAAAATAAACAATAATTCATAAACAAATAAGCAAAGACGATGCATAAAAAGTTCACAGTAAAGGAAATACTGGCTCTTAAACATATAATATCTGTTCAACCGCACACATCATTAAAAAACTGTAAACTAGAACTACAGAGTTTTATATTTACCACTCACATTGGTAAACGTTAAGAAGTGTGTACATTGTGGGGTGCTACAGTACAGGGAAACAGGTCATCTCACAATTCACTGGTGGAATTGTGATTTGGTACACAAGGTGTACCAAATGTTGCTCAAAACAGAAGTGTGACATAAAAGGCAATTATACCTGTGTAAAGAAAATATTGGTAATCTTTGTTAAATCCTATCCCAAGTTTACTAAAAGGAAAGCTTTGCAAAAATCCTGTAGAATCTGTGCAAACTCCAATTGCAGTGTGTTTGTGCCTTCGATTTATTTTTGTTGAAAATTTAAGATAATAGAATCAAACAGTTTCAGAAATATTTGGGATGATAGTGTTTCTCTCATATGAATTCCCTTTGTAATAACTTTACTTCCCCCCAAAGCAACTTGCTCCATGCATGTCAACTGCTAAGATTCTGTTTCTTAAGTTGAGACCAAAACTCTCTGCCTGCATTTCTGCCCTTCAAAGTTGCCACAAATTTCTAATTCTCTAATTCACAAAGGGATAATGCTAGGTAAGAGGTGATCACTCATCTGTGATTTCATAAATGGCTATTTAAAAAAAAAAAGATGTCTAATGAAACTCTTGTGGGAAAATAGAGGTAATCAAAATCCCTGTTGGTCTTGATTAAAGCGAGATCATTATCCATCTGCCCTGTACTGCTAGTGCGGCGCAAAGGGCTTACTTCCATTCCAAGGCTCCTTCAAGCAAAGCACATAAAGAAAGCTCTAAGAAGCAAAAGGCTCACGTTTCACCTGAGGCTAGATAAGTGCCTTGCCTAGGGCAGTGCATTCATCAAATCTTTAGCAAGGGAAATGTCAGCTATGATGCTGTCCTGGGAAGAAGCACATAATGAACTAGTAGGAGAATTTCTTTTATGACTACTGTCTTATACTGCTGGCTTTGATGATAAGAACAAAGAGATGCAAATGAGAACCAGGGACAGCCTTCTGTCTGTGAATGTTACTGGCATCTGGAATCTTTTACCTTAATGTTAGTATCAAAGAGATACTTTGAGCAATAACCCCACATCCAGTGTTCCCTCAGGTGTGCCCAGTTACCATTGAAGTGGCCAGATAGATGCTTCAGGAACAGGAAGAAAATGTAGGACGTTGATTTTACTGCCAGTTGGGGAGGCATGGAGAAGACTTGCATGGTCACATGCAGAAGGTTAACAATTTCTTTTCTCCATATGACACAATTGAAAAATCAAAAATGCCAGTCAATAAGATAGGTAAGGAAGATCTACCAGCAAGCTGTGATGTTTTCCTGAACACATCCGTATCCCTAGGAACAATTGTTGAATTAGGTCCCCATCATAATTTTAACTGCCCAGTCTGGTTATGTAACAGAGAGATTGAAAACAGACAGTGGATTCTCCCCCAACCCCCGCCATCCCGCTTGGAACCTTGGATTTTAAGTTTCAATAATGGGCCTGATTGAATCAGGAGTGATCAGGTCAAATAAGAAGTTATCTGTTGTCAAAGAAAATTTGCACGGGGCAGAGTTAAATAGGCAAGGAATAATTTATTCAAGGTCATTGTAATAGGGTAGAGAGAGTCCATTCAACTTTCCTAGCATTGGGTGAGCAAGTTAAAAATTCTAGAGGATATCAGTGAACACTGTTGAGAACCATCCAGATTCTGAGAATGGAACTCCTACATTTGAGCAGGGATTAATTCCTCACCCTATGCTCCTCCCTTGACCTAAAACAATAGACAATTAAGGCTTAGAGACCAGTTTGAAAGAAAGAAAAGAAAAGCAAAGAATCCACCAGCAGGTATTTAAAACCAAGGGTTTGCATACATGACTTCACTTAATGCCATCAGTACTCTTTAGGAAACATGACTATTGCATTTATCCATTCAAGAGATGAGGATGCTGAGATTTAGGGAGGGTATGTACATTGCTCATGATTGCACAGCTTTGAGGTGTCAGTGTCAGATTGTAACTCAGTTCTTTTCTGGCACTAAAGGGTGTGTTTTCAAGTGGTATGTGTGTGTATGTGTGTGTGTGTGTGTGTGTTTCTTGTACATCTTGCAGAGAGTCAAGTAGCTGTCCTGTATTTTTGCCTTAAGGAGGAGAATCATAGTAAAAGCATACAGGATGTTGAGATAGCCCACCATCAGCCAACCTCGCAGCCAGAATGATCTTTTGTATGTAGGTCATAGCAGGTTCCCTACTGAAAATCAATGATTTTCCACTTTGCTTAGAATGAAAGCCATTGATCTAACCTGAGCCTACGAGCCTTCTCTACTCTTATTCTTGCTCAGTTTGCTTTAGTATCTGAAACCAATACAGTATTTTCTTCTTTACACGAAATATGCTCCCGCTTCAGAACTCTCTTCCCAAAATAGCGACATGCTCACTCCCTGAACATTTTATAATGTTTAAGGGCTATTGGTATTTTTCTGTGAGATGTCTAAATATTTTATTTATTTAAATCGGGGTTTTTAACAAATGTATTTTGAGACCTCTTTATGTAAAGTTGCATTAGTCTTTTTTCTCTATAATATGAATTTCCCTAAGGAAAGATTAAAAGAATATGAACCAGAGGCCGTGCGCAATGGTTCATACCTATAATCCCAGCGGCTTGAGAGGGTGAGACAGGAGGATCTCAAGTTCAAAGCCAGCCTCAGCAAAAGCCAGGGCTAAGCAACTCAGTGAGATCCTGTCTCTAAATAAAATACAAAATAGGGCTGGGCAGGTGGCTTAGTGGCTTAGTGCCCCAGAGTTCAATCACTGGTTCCCCCCACAAAAAAAAGAAAGTGAAATAGAATGTATTCATCCTTTTATAATTACTTGTGGACCAAATCTAAGATATCTTCACACTGATTTCTTTTTTACTATTTGTGTGGTTTTATTTTTAGAATTTAGATTTCTGATCAATTTGCATTTATCAAGTCTATGGTATAATGTGTGAGGTACAAAACCAAATTTATCTTTCTCCCAAATGACTATCTGTCCTAATACAATTCCTTAAAAAAAATTCTCTTCCTCCTTCCCTCCCCCTTAATTTGGATTCCATCTTTATAATATCAAATTGCCATATGTACTTTGATCTATTTCTAGATTTCCTATTATATTTCTTTGGTTTCTCTGATAAAATAACTGAAGCATATTTAAGGTATTTGACAGCATCTGTCGAACAGTTAAGAAGTCAACAGCATCTGTTCTGAATTGGCCTGCAATCCCTTGAGGAGATGCCTCAATGCATAGTTTGCTTCAGCATTATGCCAGGTATTTATTAAAACTATGGATTCTTGGGCTCTGGTTCCTAAGAAAGGCTAAGTGTGAGGCCAGTGACACACATTTAAAAACAAGTTTATCCGTCAATTCTCAGGTAAATTTGGAGCTTCAAAAAGGAAAATCCATACAACATTGTTCTAATGAATAACCGTTTTAATATTTCTTTGCCTTTGATTCACCATGTAAACTGTTAAACCAGGAAGGAATGGTGTAGCTCAAAATGAGACATTTTTTATTTCCACCCAAACCCATAGATGATATTCATTCATTATCATCTACCAATATGGCAATGGGTGAGGCTTAGACAGGCCAATAAGACTTAGCCAAGAGGGAAGAACTAGGTACAGAAAAATCCTAGTTCCCTATCTCAGTTCTGGCCCTTCAATTTTATTAGCACAAATCCCAAAAGAGTATATAATTTGTATATTCATCAAATCTATGCCAAATAGGAAGGGTCTTTATAGTAATGTGTCCATGCATCTTTTTTAGAATCAACATATTAAGATTAGTTGCTTTGCATGTAAAATCATTCAAAAAGTGAAAACAGAACCAATCAGAAGATCAGTTACCTACAAAAAGGCTAAGAACCATGTGTTCTATAGTTCAATAACACTTACTCCCATTGCAGGGTAGATAAGTTCCCTCTATTCTTCTTGAAGTCTCTGGCTAAAAGTTCTGGACATTACTCCAGTAAAAAGTTTGATACTGAAATAGACTTGCCATGCAAACAGGGGGAAGGAAAGAAATCTGTGACCTCTTCCCATATCCTGAAAGAATAGGTACAAATGGTTTGTGTAATTTACAGGAAACCATACTTTACATAAGTGGAATAATTTTATATTCACTTTTTAATAATTACTGATTCTACAATAAATACAAACAAGTGAGGGAGGCTACACTTTGTTTTTTATAGTTGTATACAAGCCAATGGGACAAATGGAAAACAGAAGGTGAATGCATAGTTTCTAAGAATTACAGAAATTGGTTGGAATCAAAGGCAAGTTTAGATCTTTGTCCTCAGAAACAGGGAACAATTATTCCAGCTGAAGAATCTGTATCATTCATTCACACTTGAAAGGGTGAATAAAGGAAAGGTCAAAAGCCAGGTGAATGGGAAAAAAAAATCAGATTAAAAAGGACCCAAAAAAAGGGAAGTAAAAGAGCTGGGGCAGACTTGGCCAACGGGGAGCTTTTAGTTGGTAGGTCAGCTGGAGGCAAAGACAGAATTGGAGCAGAGACATTCAGCCTTGGATCTTGCGCTGTTCTCAAGTATTCTTACCATTATGCACAACTTTATTTCTAACACTTCCAAAAAATGAAATAACAAAACCCTGATCAACTTTGGATGGCTACTCTATAACTCACTGATACCCTTGACTGGGATCTATCCTGTTCTCCTCATCTACTCTGGGAGGCATTCTGTTAGAACAAACAAAAACCAGTTCTTCCTCTTTTGCATCAGCCTGTCTCCATCTTCTCCTAGGGTACAGTGCCAGACAGAATACCTTCCACAGCATTAAGAATTAACTTCTCATCTCCTTGGTCTTCTTTACAGAAATGGGCATGATCGTGCTTACAATGGAATAGAGTCAGGGCACTCAGATAGAGCCTAGAAGAGTTTGACAGGCAAGCAAGTGTCATGCCATTAAAATAGGATAAAGCCTTAAAATCTCTACAAAGAGAGGAGAATCTAAGTTACTCAGAAGAGATAAACCAAAGACTGAAAAGTTTTTTCTTAGGCTGTATCAGTAGCATGATTGCCAAGGGTCAGAAAAGTGGAAGAGGGAGAGAGACCAACAGATACCAAACTGGTGTGGAATAGGTTGGCACTAGTTTTCTATATAATATCGGGGTTTTATTCCATGCTGTATCAGGAACAAGAAGACAAAGGTGTACATAGAGGTGAATAAAGGACATTACAATTTAACAATAGGTACAACACATACACTGGCCAAGAAAACTAGACCATATCACTCATGCCCATGACTTGGAAGTCCAAATGTGTTCAATTACTGGATTTTAGAGACATGGGGAAGTTCTATGAAAGAGGTAATAGGATTAGGAACACCCTTGAAGAATTCAGGCAATAGCTAGCTCTTTATCAATTATATATCAGTATTTCAATATTTGATTTGATTACTGGTATGACCCTATTGATATATACAGGAAGAACATCAGTGTGTTGGAAGGTATACATCCTGTGTTGTGCTGGCATATGCTGCGTTAATGAGTATACAATACTGTAAAGGGGCTAGAGTATTATTACATCTATGTGTCCCAGGAAATATTGGGTGAAAATGGGTTAAATGAGCCATTTGATTAAAATCTCCAGATGGAAACTGAATTTCATTCTCCAAGAGCCATAGCTCTTACAGCCTCCAAATGTGTTAAGATACTAAATATGTGAATTGATGGCATACAAGTTTTAGAATAAATCTTGATGCCTAGCTTGAGTTTATAATTTCATTTCTCAATGATATTTAGAAATGTAAATAAACTACTATAAAGTGTCAGAATTATCAATCACAAATGGCATACAAGTATTCATACTGTACCCACTACTGTATTTTAGTGGCCTAATAGTTACATTGTATTATTTGAACACATTTTATGTCCTTTGAGCCCCTTGAAAGTACTTTGATCTATTTTTAAAATAAGAAAATAAAGGGAACTGGCATTTATTGAAAACTTTATTATGAGCTGGGCAATGTTCTCGGTGCGTTATGTTATCCCATTTTATCATTGCAATAACACAGCAAGGTAGATGTTTTATAGGTGAGGACATTGAAGGAGTTGAGACTGTTCTGTAAATAAGTGAAAGAGCAGTGGTTGAAACCTACTTGTCTAATTCTCTTTCTGTTAGATTCTGCCAGAAGCTAGAATATTTCAGTGTTTTTGTGGACCATGAAACTAAGCTAATTAAAGTGAACTTGACCTAGAATTCTTCAACCACTCCACAATGCCCAATAGTCACTAAAAAGTAGACACTTTTAGAAACATCTTCATCCTCAGTGAAACTTTTGGGCATTTGGGTTTATTTACCATTTATTGTAAATATCAATTTTACCAACCACAGACACTACACTTAATAGATCATTTCTTGTTCTGTAAATTGAAGAGAAATCCATGAATAGTCAGAAGAAATTAATTTGTGCAGACTACCTGTAAATTCCTGACTTGGATGAGTCCTTGTAACTCACGTAGGGGATAGAAACCACAGGGAGAAACATTTCCATTGAGAGCTACATTTAGAACATAACTGAAATGACAATATTGGTGAATGTACCTATGAGTGCATTATGTTGCTTAGCATGAAATATTTCTGTAGAAAGTTAAAAAAAAGATAAAGGGTCATGTATTATTAAATTGCAAAGAACATATGACATATAAAGGCTTATTTAAATTAAGGTACAATTTTCCAGGTCCTAGGAATAGCTGATTTTATCATTTCTAATACTAACATTGAACATTTTGCACTATTAGAGAGGACTGTTATAGAAATATTGACTAGTGGTAGCATGTGCGAGGCCTCAGGTTCAATCCCTAGCATCACACACATGAAAAAGAAGAAATATTGACTGATCTCCTATGCTGATAACCAGAATTTTCTTTGGGGTAGGGGTGATCAGGATGGAATCTATTCTAGAAACTTCATCCTCCCCAACAAGCTTTTACTTTTTGTTTGGGGCTTAGTTTTTCTCTCTCTATTCTTACATTTTCTAAAGTGAAGTTAACAGTTGTACAAAGTGGGAGCCCCCATTCTCCTTCCTGCACCAAATCCCTGTGGATCACTGCATTTCCTTCTTGTTGAATCACATCGCCAAATCTTTGAAAGATGTTCTAGGAAACACTTTTTCCTGCCACATCTCGTTGCTCTGCTCACGTTTTGTGGCCATGCTTTTCAAAAATCATTACCTCCCATGGGAACAAATTAATCATAAGTCTATTGCAATGTGCCTCAATACATGGCATTCTTGGACTGACATCTATTAATAGACTGAATATAAATAGGCAGAAATTTACACCCAATTAGAGGTGAAGGGAAATCTGGGGTTACAGGAAAATTTCCACTCACTCAGTATGCATGGCCTGTGTGATGGCTGAGTAACTGATGTAGCTGCCATTTGCTAAGATTTCACCTTATTTAATTTCCACTCAGACACTGCTAATTTGTGCAGAGCCTGGGGAATGACTTAAGACAGGATAATTAATTGGAGCACAGAATTTCTGAGAAAAAAATAAAGACAAAACTATTTACTTCTTTTTTTTTAAAGGTCTGGATAATAAGACCATATTGTGCTCCTTAAACTCTATAAATTTTGATATTCTGATTAAATTAAAATTACTAAGAATGTTATCTTTCATAACAAAAAAGATATAATCAAAATGTTAAGCTAAATGCATTGGCCACCCCTAAAAATCACAAATTAGTTTCAACCTGGGCTGCGTAAAATGAATCTGTGGCTTTGAAGAATGCGGAAAAGGCATGTTATAGTCAATGGGGGACTTTGATCATATACAGTCTAATCACTTCTGTTCAAAAAAATCTCATCTAAAATGAGAATGTTAAATCCCTAAGTTTCCACAGGATCTGATAGTGATTAGTTCAAGTGAATCAAAATTGCTGCTAAGAATTGATTATTAGGAAAATAAATCTAAAGAGAGCTTGAGAAAATTAATGCAATGAATATTGTTATTCAGCCCAAACAGAGTAAGGGAACATTTACTTAATCTGATGGTTTCAGATAGAATTACTATCAGTATACACATACCTATCATATCAATTTTTAGTTTTTGAAGAATTCAAATGGAAAAAGAATTGTTTAAATTGTCCTGAACCTATTTCATTATGCCAAAAACATTTGAGATTTCATAGAACAATACCTCTCAAACTTTAATGTGCATTTGAATCACCTGGGGATCTTGTTAAACTGATGGTTTCAGGTTTGGTAGATCTGAGGTGAGGCATGAGAGAGTTGCATTTCTGCTGTCAGTTCTTTGCCCAGAAGAACTGGCCATACTTTGGACAGGAAAGTTGTAGGGCATCTGGGGAATGATTAGGTAAATGTGTATAGGGATAAGCTAGTTAATATCATGTGCTGATTTACATAATACATGATAACTGGATGTGTAATACAGACACTGATGCAATCAAGAATGGTTAGAAAAGCAAAACTAAAGTACATGGAGAAGACTTTTGCTCTATACTTGCCTCTGCTACTAGTAACAACAACAATAACAACAACAACAAAACCTCCTAATGCATTCGTAGTAAATTTGCATTACACAAAGTAATTTTACACAGTTTGCATCACTTGATCTTCTCAAAAACTCTGTGAGGTAGGTCAAATAGATATCTGATTTTCATGTTCTCAGTAAATATTCTGAAATAGACTTAAGTAATCTGCACAAATTCAATTTCACATAGTAAGAAAGTTGTGACTCAAACCCATATATTCTGATCACAAGAATCACACACAAAAAAATGTTCTTCCTAAAAAATAATTGTGTGATTTTGTATAAATCATATAATTTTTATAGTCATTTGATCACCTATAAAATGAGTGATTCAGAGTCCATTAGACCAGTAGCCATCAGCCCCCATGGCAATTTAATTATTTTAGGAAGACAAAAAATAATACTAGTAACCAGGTCCATCCCAGAACAATTGAAATAGAATCTCCAATAGTATTTGCTTGTTGATTTGTTATGAATTTTTTGAGTTTTATTTTGTTTAGATTTTCTTCTAAGTTGATCTGAATTCGTAGTGAATATTGAGAACCAATAAAATTATATAGCCACTAAATTCCCTACAAACAAAAGAATTTTACCCAGCCATAATAAAAGTAGTTTTGTCCCTGTCTTAAAAAAGTATGAATACGTTTATCCCTGACTTTGTTTAAAATGTTCAACTATGATTTAGCAACCTTTTATTATTTCTTATACTGTTGCATGAGCTTTTAAAAGTTTATATTTCAGGTTATTCTTTAAAAAGTTACTTTCATTCAAAAAAGTAGAGACTTCAGTTTGCTCGGTGTATATTCTTACTCTGTGCATTAGCGATATCACAGAGTGTTCTTTTTATTCTTTGCATTTGATGCTGAATATATAGGGTTCTGCTGGAACTTTTATTAGGGTGGATGTCTGAGCCCCTATGTTTGCCTTCTTCCTGTTTCCTTTTTCCTCCTGTAACTGCTGTAATGTCAAAAAGTGTTTGGATACAAAGAGTGATTACATATGTGTTGCATGATAAGATTCCTATGTAAGAAATTGATCATGTAATACTTTGGGGGAATATTCCATTTTAAGAGGAATTAAATTAAATTAAAGTACTAATTCCCACTAGATATAAAATTTTAGAATGACCATGTTGTTGAAAACAGGTAGTGTCATTTTTCTTTTATAGTATCTCTTACTTTCCTTCAGTTGTCATGAGATCATGAGGGCAAGATCAGTCAAGGGCTCACCCTAGAAGACTCTAGTCTGTTGATCATCTCTTGAAGGTGAATAAGACAAGAGGAGAACAAGTCTTTGATCATGGAAGGATCCAAGAGGGATTTGGGCCATCTTTAAATAATCCTGGAATGCTTTATCATCTGTGGCCTATGTGGGTTTTCAGTATCCATCCCTTTGGAAGCATCATAATTATGAGTGATGTTATGGGTCAATGAACAGTCTCTTGGGTCCTCTGAGAAGCGGTCAGAGTGTGAGGTATAATAGTGCAGGTACTTTAACTACAGTAGTGAATCCTGAGTCACATTTATAATATCCTCAAATGGAAATTACAATCATTCTTGAATCTTCAACTTTCTAACTTGGTGCTCCTACACCTCACAGATCTCACAGACAGCAAATTCTTTTGGTTCTAGAGATTCTGGATGTGTTTCCTATCTCCCTTCCTGAGGAACAGCATTGCCTGAGCCAAGATGTGCCTGGCTTCCCAGAAAATATCTGGCTATTTCTGTTCTTGGGAGGAAGTTACTGCATTTAGAAGGTATTAGACCTTTCTCCTATTCCATTAACTCTCCTATTTGCTTCTTGGGCCTGAATTTTCTAGTGCCTATGTCTGCAATATATAGCTATTTCCCCACAGGGGAAGTATGGCATTAGTGGATGACATTAAATAATAAGCTTATCAAATTGGTTGTACTCATTTGGAATTGATGATGTTTTATTAAAATTTCCAAGAACACTTGGCCATTAGCCTCAGAGCCATTAGCCCCACGTGACCATTAGTGGGTCTTCCTGAGTCAGCACATGCAATAACTTTCTCTTTTCAACTTGAAGAAAATGCAGATTTGTAGTAAGTTCGGGTTTTCAAATTTTAACTCTTTTCATGCCAATCTGAAAGCTAAATTTGATAAACATTGGAAACATTTAAATATTAAGAACAGTAGAGATTTAGCTTTTCTAAAGAAAAAATTCTCATAGTAGAGTCTGATGACTGCCAGTATCACAGATTCCAATCCCAGAAAAATTGTCTTTTTGTAAGAGTTTAGATCTGAGTACAATCTAGGTCAAAATCATCTTTAGGTGTGTTTGGTATAAGAGTTAAACATCTGTTAGGAGAATGAGGTAGAAGAATAAATTAGTCATGCCTGTTCCACACTCTCTAGCCATCTGCATTCTTCCTTTTGCTTTAGGGTTCTGAGCTTTACAGACTATATGGAGAAAAGCCCCTTGTCTTTTAAATTCTGAAAGTTTGGCCAATAAGAAGCCCTGGAAGAGACCACAGGCAGCAATGAGGAAGTTGGGTTATCATGTCCCACAACTCCCTCCATGAAAGCTTGCTTCAGGATAACTGAGGTGTCTATGAAATGTTCTGCTCCATTCAGGATGACCTCCTTTAACGGACTCTCCATCTGGATGCCAGGGACCTCTTGTCCCCCTTTTCTTCATACCTAGGAGAGTTAGCAGCTTGTAGTTATTAGTCTTGCGGCTCTACATCTCCTTTTAATAACAAATGTAAATGTACTGTTTTGTTCAGTGATCCTGAATAATTCACCAGTGTTAACAAACTATTAAGTTTTAGTGAAAGGAATATCTGTTTACATATTGTGTCTGTGTTTTAGGTAAAAGAAACTATTAAATATGAATTTCATTAAACTGGAATTGTAGTACAAGGGATGGATAATATGAGTGGTGAGTAACAATGAGAAATAAGAAACTGCATATTTATAATACTCAAAGCTAATATCTAGTTGATATGCATTGACACAACCATATAGTTGATCATAACTGGCTTCCATCCTGATTGGCAAGGAATCTATATTTATATATAATATTTGGAATATCACTCTTTTACATTGGTACATTTTATTTATTGATCACTTGGTAAATTGTTCTTTCCACATCAAAATTGGCAGAGAAAAATTTTATTCCAGTCTTATAAAGCTTAAGAAAAACTGGAATACATTTTAGGGAATGAGAAATCAGTTTATTTAGATCCCAAACAAAATGTAGTAAAAGGCATTTTTTTATAGATAACATAAAAGATGATTAGATTATACTACTGACATTTTAAGGCAATGTTTTTCTTTTGATTCACTGTGTTCCAGTTTTTTGGAGTGTGTTTCAAATTAACTTCAAAGTTTTATCATGTTCAAATCAACTGGACTCAACTTGGTTCAGCATTTATCTGCAATAAATGGTCCATTTATAAATATTCTGTGTGTATGAACACAATAAGACATATACATAATAATACATTTAGCACAAACTTAGCTCTAGTTAATGATTGGCTAATTTCCAGGAACTAGGCAATTAATGTTTATCTTATTTAATTTTTTTTACAAAAATAAATATTTATTGTGTAGAATTATATTCTAGGACTTCAGAGAAGGATATTTAATATATTAAATATATTTAGTAACTTGCCTAAAAAAAACCCAAACATTCAATTAGCATTAAACTGAGCTTTGCACTGAGATCTCTGTTATTCCAAAGCCCAAGTTCTCAACCATTACAATAAATTGCCTGCTTGAACTTTTCTGTGATTTAAAACAAATCTCCTGCTGTTGCACAAGGGTGTTCCAAAATTTTGTGATGGTTAGTAATCAAAGTGGGAAGGGCTGCTTGTCATTGATTTAGCAGATGCTTCTTCTTCCTCAGTACCATCTGTATTGGTTCAGTAGATATTTCTGTGATGCCCATTAAACATGAGGTATGAACCAGAGTCATCCAAGCATGAACTAAGGAGGTGACTGTAGGAATGTATAGAAAGAATTTATACAGAGGATTCATAATGACATTACTGACAAGATTATATAATTTAAAATTTTTGTGTAGGAGGGAAATTGATTATAATTTGGTCCAGTCTCTTCCTTTCTGCATTAGTGAAATGAACATTTACATAAGTGGAATAGCCTTCCAAAAGGCACCGTGAGAAGTTAAGATAATTCTCAGTACCTGAGATCAGTAAAACAAGACTCCCAACCATGATTCCATTGAAACAGAAACCAACCAGCCAGGTGGACTATACTGGTGCACACCTGTAATCCCAATAATTTGGGAAGCAGAGACAGGAGGAACACAAGTTCAAGGCCAGCTTGGGCAACTAAATGAGACCCTGTCCCAAAACAAGACATAAAAAGGGATGGAAATGTATCTCAGTGGTAGAGTGCTTACCTAGCATGCACAGGCACCTGGGTTTCATACCAGTACCTCAATAAATAAATAAATAAATAGATAGATAACGTAAAATAAACCAACATATTTTAGTAAAAATTTGGTCAAGATTATTTTATAATTAACATAATGAATAAATATCATGTACATGATATTTGAATTTTTTCAATTGAATTTTTGTTGAATAAAATTTAGTTTCTAAATGAAGCTCTGAGCATACTTTTAGAATGAAGAAAAATAAAAGAAATGGTCCCCTTTCTTCTCTCATAGCAATATTATATGAGCTTTAATTTTAGTTAAAATATTCAAAGATTTTGCCAATTTTCCTTTATATTAAAATCATTTTTCTTTTGAAGCACCTACTGTGTCATCATTCATGTCACTTCTTTTTCTTCAATTGGTAAATGATAGATTCTACATCATTTTAATTTTATCTGTAATTACACAAACTCAACAATCACATCTGACATCCCAGGGTTTCATAGAGTTCTGCATCTTTGCAAGATTTGATGTTTTGCTTTGAAACTAATTTGAATCATTTGCACTGTATTGCCAAACATAAAAGAGCCTGACCATTGAAATAATGCAGAATATGAGAAATAGTGTCTATTGTTAAGTGGGTAGACATGTGTAAAAAGAGGTTGATTTTTACAAGTGCTTAGATATTGGTGAATATTTTTATGTATGCATTTGTTTCCCCATATGATCTTATCACTTTAAGGATTTTGAGTACTTTTTTTTTTTTTGGTAGTAAGGATCACTTAAATATGTATGTGTTATGAATTAGGTATTTTCATAAATATTTGCCTATCATTTATACTGCAGAGTATATGAATATGCATGTTTGACATGAAGGTGATTGTATATAAAAATAGCTATTAAAATGAAAACTTCAGTTTATGCTAAAACTCTGAAAGCAAAACATGAATTTTCAAAATTCTTGGCAGCCTATAACAATGTCTCTTTGAAATTTATCTTTGGATTTCCATTTCTCAGTTCAGTTAATAAGCAAAATGCCAAATTTTTAGCTATTACTATTGATTTTTTAAATACACTAACTGCAATGTTAAGGTTAGATCATTATTGTGATACTGGACTTTTTAAAAAAATTAACTTCAAGGTAAATATATTGGGACATTTAAATATCTGTGTTGGCACTAGCAGAAGTTGCTCAGATAGATACCAGTGTACTTCATTTGTCCTCTTCCTGAGTTCAGTTAAAAAGAAAAATAAAATTGAACCTTTCAAAATTCTTCTGCACACCAGTTCTTCCTTGAGATCTTTAGGACAGCATTTGCTAAATGGAAAGTAGTTTCAAAATCTTGTGTTTCCCTTAAATATATCAAGAGTATTTCTTAAGAACTGGAAATCAAATGTATTTTAGGGGCTCATTGTTTTATGTTTTCTCCTTAGCCTATATCAAGGATGTGTGTGTGTATATGTGTGTGTGTATTTGTGTGTGTGTGTATTTGTGTGTGTATGCCTAAGGATATACACACACATATACACATGCTCATATTATTTACAACACATATGTATTTAGACTGCCCTGACTTGTTTTTAATTCCAAGTCCATTGTTTTTGAAAATAAAAGCTGTTTGTGCAACCATATAGGTGCAACCATCAAAGAGCATCTTAGACGAAAATGCTGTCCATCTCTGTCTTTGAACTACCAGTGTTCTGTTGCTCATAGCCTTAATTATTGTACACAATGGAAAGAGCAGACTTGGCCTTGCAACTAGTTCCTTCCATTTGCGCTGGATCAAATTCTCTCCTTCTCATTCCTGCTGGCTCCTAAGAGATCTGCAAAGTTTTTCCATATTCTGAAAACTTAGTGACTGATAAACACAGGCAGAGAAGGAAGTTAGTAGATCAAAGATTTCTTCCCAAGACATGACCCACTGCCTAGAGGGCACTTAATCATGCATCCTGACTCTGGTGATAGAGTTTGGTGTCCACTTCTTTGCCACTTTATCATAAGAAGAGAACCCAAGGAAGTGTAATATATTTGTTGGATAAAATTACTAATTTTTTTAAGTTATCTCATATTTGAGATTAAAGGGATCAGAGAAAAGCAAAATTAGGTATTTTAGCTTTTCTTCTTCATATGTTTATTTCTGAAATGGCAATTTCTGTGTTTTAGGCCTGTTCCATCTGTTATGAATGGAAGAACATGGAAAACTAGATTTAGCTATCAGGGACATGAGTGATTCATTCTCTGTGATTAAAATATATGCCTGTATACTTCCCCCCCTCCAATCCATGGTATTCTGGGTACTCGTGTGCCTAAACAAATTAATATTCTATTTTCAACAAACTCATTTGGAGCATAGAGGCCATTCACAGAACAGTCAAAAGTCTATGGAAAACATAAGCAAAACGATTATGAGAAGAAACATTTTCCAGCTAACAGTTATTAATTGTTTGATATGAAATTTTACAGAAATTTAAAAAAATATATTTCTCAAAGTAACAAAACAATCTTCCCTCCACTTGACCCTAGTCCTCACTGACCTTCTATTGGTGGATGTTTGGTCACAAGGAGATGTAGCTGATGGGGTTTGAAAGCATCACCACTGCAAATCATTGGGAAGATGGCAGGAGGGGCAGGGCAGGTTTTGAATTTCTTGGACTCCCACATAAATTCTTTGAAAAGGAGCTAAATATCAAAATCAAACTAAGACAAAAGTTATCCAGATAAACCTCAAAATACAAATGGTAAGGGCAAGTCACCAACAGTTGTAAAACATATTTGGTATCAGAAAGAAGAATATGATGGAAAGTATTATGGACCTAAGTACAAATCAGAGAACCCTCAAAATAGCTACTAGGGAGGAGTTTACTGGAATGGTTGACGGACTAGTTTGAGAATGGCAGCTACAATTGAAAGGGTTTTGCCCACCCTGAGAGTGGGTCCTGAGCAAGGACTGAGGGAGCTAGATGAGTCCTAAGTCTGTGAATCTCAAAAGTGAACAATTGCATCTCCCTCACAGGACTGGGCACCCTCAGAAAACTGCCAGCAAAGGGATCAATATGGGGCAGGAAGGACAATAGAGATGGAGAAAAAAGAATGTGCAGATAGAAGGAAAGAGAGACAGGAAGGCTCAGAGTGCAAGCTGCTAGATTTTTTTTTTTAAACAACCTAGAAACAAAAGAAAATGAATCACTATGAAGTTAGAAGAGCTATCTTGAGTTTACTTTTAGAAGTTTGGGAAAAGCAATTTCACATAGACAGGAGCATCTGATGGGTATCAAAGTGAAATCTTGTACAAGTATATTACACAAAGAAAGGGAGAATAAGTAGCAATGTATCCTTAGACACAGCAGGAATAAAGACACAACTTCAAAACAGATTAAAACTATAACCTGCTCCAAAATGACTATATTAAATAAAATTGATGCAAGACATCAAAGAATACTATAAATTATTGCTTCGAAAATTTGGAGATGAGGGGCTCACACATGGGGAAAGAATGTCTTCTTTGATATAAGGAGAGTAACTAAGAACAGAGTAGGGTCGAAGAGCATGAGAAGAAGATTAACATTAAACAGGGATGAGAGGTGGGAGGGAAAGGGAGAGGGAAGGGAAATTGCATGGAAATGGAAGGAGACCCTCAGGGTTATACAAAAGTACATACAAGAGGAAGTGAGGGTAAAGGGAAAAATAATACAAGGGGGACAAATGAATGACAGTAGAGGGGGCAGAGAGAGAAGAGGGGAGGGGAGGGGAGGGGAGGGGGGATAGTAGAGGATGGGAAAGGCAGCAGAACACAACAGACACTAGTATGGCAATATGTAAATCAATGGATGTGTAACTGATGTGATTCTGCAATCTGTATATGGGGTAAAAATGGGAGTTTATAACCCACTTGAATCAAAGTGTGAAATATGATATATCAAGAACTATGTAATGTTTTGAACAACCAACAATAAAAAATTTTAAAAAAAAGAAATAAAAGCAAAAAATAATTTCAGAAGTGAATACTAATGTGTAAGAAATACAAGACGGAATAAACATAAAACATAATGCTCATCTTAATTATCTACTGATGCACAAAATAAATCACCCCAAAATGCAGCGGTGTCAAAAACAACAACAATATTTACATTATCTCACAGTACCTACAGAGCAGAAACTGAGCATGGTTTAATGGGGTGCTCAGAGTCTCTCCCAAGACTGAAATCAACATGTTACCTTGCTAAAGACATGCCAATTTCAATATGGGAAGGGTCAGCTTTTAACTTACATATGTATCTATTGCAGTCCTCAGTTATATGATAGTATCAAAATCTGAATTTAGAATTCTAGCTATTTTTTTTTTGTATTTCAAAGTAAATAATTCATTTTAATGTTTTGTTAGTGAAGTATAGTTTTACATAATTATGTTGTTCATTTTGACATATTTTGACATAATTCAATCCATTTCAATCCACCCCTTACCTCCTCTCCTCCATTCCCCTGATCCCCCACCTCTAGTCTATTGATCTTCTATTATTTTTAGGGTGCATTATATTCATACAGAAAACTGGAATCCATTGTGATATATTCCTGCATGCACATAGCATAATTTGATCAATTTTGTTCTGCAGTTCTTCCCCTGTGCCATCCTTCCTTCCTCCCCATTGACCCCATTCCTCCACTTCACTCTTCTCCATTTTATTTTCATAATATCTCTCCCCACTATTTGTTTTCTTAATTTCTATCTGGCTTTTGCATATGAGAGAAAACATATTACCTTGACTTTTGTGTCTGCTTCATTTCACTTAGCATGATGATTTCCAGCTCCATCCATTTACCAGCATATAACATAATTTCATTCTTCCTTATGGCTGAGTAAAATTGTATTGTGTGTACATGCCATATTTTCTTTGTCCACTCATTTATTGAGAAACATCTAAGCTGGTTCCATAACTATGATTTGTCATGGGTGAGTGTTTTAAAGTTTGTCAATGTGCTACCTAAAACTCAATAATATGCTATTGGAGATAAGAGTACCACACTTTGGTAAACATTTGTGCAGCACGTAGTAAGGGCTCAGTAAACATTAGACAATTATGACAGGGACTGGAAAGGGATCATAAATGGAAATCTTCAAAACTACCCCTAATATTGGAAAATTAAACACAGTTAATGGCATAAATAGTGACTCATGGTAAGACATTGTGATGTGCAGAAGTTAGGTGAAAATGTTGACAATGGAGGTAGGACTCTGTGCAGGTGAGTTTTTTGAGTATTGGTGTGTGCCCTGGAGGTAGCCCTTCACTTGACCTTTCACCCTATTCTGTGAAGATGAATGGTGCTTGTCAAAGTCGAACACTATCAGCTCTCTCTAGCTTTATGTCAATTTTCAACATGCCAGGATGAAATATTATAAGCAATAGTCGCTCATAAATTATTTGAGAGTATTTATTTTTTCTATTTCAAAATAAGCCCTTAATATGGTAGTGAATGAGATGTGGATGCTGCTATTAATAGGTACTAGCATGTGTTGCTTTCTTATACAATTAATAGGTGACTGTGTAATCATTTGTCAGACAGCATCCTTTGCTGAGAAGACATGTACATCACCAATAACTTTGCACTATTAGGTTATAAATAGTTCTTTTTTGAGATTATAAAAATGACAAAAGTGAAAAGTATATGAATATATACATATTTTTAGTTCATTGAAATTTGTCCTAAACAAAAAGAAAGAAAGGTAACTGATCTATCTATCTATCTATCTATCTATCTATCTATCTATCTATATACACTTGGGGCTTCAGAGAACAGATAGCACCAATAAAATGTTACTTAAATACAGTAAAATGTTTCTGGTGCCGGAATAGAGGATACTAGCAGGAATAAACAGGTGAATAAGATGAGGTCCATGCTGTAAGAGGAAAAGGAAAAAAAATGTTTTTCCCCTTAGCAGCTGGTTCCTTTTCAAAAGTCCCTGATGATTGGAATTGGTGGGGCTTGAGTACTTGGCTAGGTTATAAAGTGAATTGTTTAAAGACAGCCTAATTTAAATCATATACATCTTTTTTCCTTACTTCTTTTGCACTATAGTTTCATTTTTTTTCTTCCATTTTTTTGAACCTTCTTTCTGTGGACGTGTAGAGGAAATTAAGTCTTCACATAGCGTTCCCAAAGTCTACAGTTAGGCCTTTCGTCTGTTCCCATTTCTCCATCGCTAGATACCACAATAGCCATCTATACAAGAATGTTTCAATGGTGAGATGTGAGTTATAAATGAAATTTAAAATGCCTCTCTGCACCAAGGGGAAATCAATCATTGCTCCTGGGGATTGGAAGCAGATCAACATGATGGGCAGATGAGAGTGGCTCTTTGGAAGTTGAAAGGGATCAGAGATTTTCTTCATCTACAAGCAGTGGCTAGCCCTCACTCATTACAGTTCAACCTTTGACTGCATTTTCTTCTCTAATGTGCAAAGATCTCCTCTCATGTGTGAGGCTCTTGTTTAAAGCTATGAATGCCTCTGGAAAATATTTTGTCCATCACCACCCCTAGAAGACACCTACTTGTCGTTAAGATCTGAACTTAAACATTACTAAGATTATTTTATGATCCTGAACATATACACATGCATCTTACATATTTATTTCAAATGACTTACTAAGATTGCAAAACATGGCTTTTAATTTCATGTTTTTACCTCTGCCAGGGAACAAGTGTCCTGAGGACACCGCAGTAGTCTCATTTGGTACTTGAATTGCAATCTGAGCTCAATGAAGTTTTTTGAATTAAAGAAATAGTTAAATGGTATTCACTCAGTGGCATATAGGAAAATTCCTTCTTGGCGAGGTACTGCTGCAATAAATGGAAGCAGAATATAGCAGGAAAAAAAACCCAATTTGATTTAGAGCCAGAATATTTGGGATCAAGTGCCAGGTCTGTTCATTTTTTAGCTATGTGCTGGGACCAAGGCAAGCTAAGGGTTAGGTCCTTCAATTGTAACATAAAGATACCTTCCTCAAACAGCTGTTTTAGATAACCATTTGACTATTAAAATATATAGATAAAAGATTTTTCCAATAAAAATGGTATATTATATAATATTGTCCATACAGGAAGAAACCTGCAGAGTTTGCAAATGTTTATTAATATCCCAAATACAATTGATAAAAATATAGGAGAAAATGATGATTTTTTGCTACTCTTACAATTCTGTTTAAAAGCTCAACAAAGAAAGAACAGTAGTCATAAAACCTTCCAAGCTTGCAGGAGCTTCATACATTATACTTATCAAATTTCAGGAAGTATACTGCTAATATCTAGGTGGTCTGAGCTTCTTTCTCTTTCTGTTTGCTGTTTACAATGCCAATGTTGAAGGCTAGAAATTAAACCCTGATCTTAGATAAAATGAAAAGTTTTAATTCATTTCAAAAAGCAATTGTTCAGGGGCTAGGGATGTGGCTCAAGCGGTAGCCTGCTCGCCTGGCATGCGTGGGGCGCTGGGTTCGATCCTCAGTACCACATAAAAATAAAACAAAGATGTTGTGTCCACCGAAAACTAAAAAATAAATATTAAAAAATTCTCTCTCTCTCAATAAAAGCAGTTGTTCAATATGGTCTTATGCATAACTCTGTATGAGATTTAAGAAGATATTGAAAAAGTGCAACAGACACCGATTTCATGAGAATCCATTTCAAATAGGGATTCAGAGAGGGCTCTAAGGCAGGTCCACAATGCTTCCCTATGTTCAACCCCATTCAGCGGAGGAGTCTCAGAGGACTCTGGCTGCTTCTGGAATTACATACTCCAATAGCATTTGTGAAAACCAAGTGATATTGGGTCCTCAGCTCTAGAAAGTACAGTTTTCCCTCAGTATCCTATTGGTTCGAGGACCCCCCTGCAGACAACAAAATTTGCAGATGTTCGAATCCCTCTTATAAAATAATATGGTATTATTATTACATATATATATATATATATATATATATA
>NW_026000174.1:40664978-40670911 GCF_001458135.2 Marmota marmota marmota | reverse complement strand
ATATATATATATATATATATATATATATATATATATATATAAAATCATCTCTAGTTTACTTATAGTACCTGATATGTTGCTAATGTTGTGTAAATAGTTAATACACTGTATTATTTAGCAAACAAGAAATATTGCATAAAAATCTGAATGGGCCAGGTAATAGAAGTTCAGAATCATTTCTATATGGGAGATTTATGTATAATAATATATATTTACATTTATAAATCACTTCACAGACCTTAAACCAGATGTGCAACCCAATCAATAAATGAACCAACAGGTATTTCACAAAAGAACAAATGCACGTGGATAAACATACATAAAAAAAAAAAAAAACTGTTGAAGACTTTAGAAATCAAGGAAATGCAAATGAAAACTACACTGAGATTTTATCTCACACAAGTTAGAATGGTGATCATCAAAACTACAATGTTGGTGATGATGTGGGAAAAGTTGACACATATATATATATTGTTTGCAGGACTACAAATTAGTACAAACACTTCGAAAAGCAGTATGGGGATTCCTCAAAAGACCAGGAATGGAACCACAATATGACACAGTCATTCCACAATTTGGTATTTATCTACAAGAGCTAACATCAGCATACTGTAATGATACATGAATATCAATGTTTCTATCAGCATAATTCACAACAGTCAAGTCATGGAACCAGCCCATGTGCTCATCAGGAGATGAATTCAATCAGGAGATGAATAAAGAAAATGAGGTACATACCCACCAGTGGAATTTTACTCAGCCATAATGAAGAATGAAATTTTGTCATTTGCTTGTAAATGGATGGAACTGGAGAATGTCATACTAAGTGAAATAAACCAGATTTAAAAAGTGTAGGATAGAATGTTTTCTCTTATACACGGAAGCTAGGGAGAAATAAGGAATTAAAAAATGGGGAACCTCATGAAAATTGAAGAAAGAGCAGTGGAGTAAAGGGAGAGGGAGGAAAGATGGGTAAAAGGAGGAACAGCAGAATGAAATTAGCCAAACTATGTCATGTGCATCTATAAACATATCACAATTAATTATACTTTTATGTATAACTATAATGTACAAATTTAAAAACATAAAATTATTAAAATATAAAGAACAGACATTAAATGTTTGATTAAAATTAACTGTGTGTGTGCATTTGTTGTTGTTCTTTGTATTTTCTTTATTCTCACAAAAATCAATACAGAAAATTTCAAAAGAAATTTGGGAACATGTATATACTAAATCTAAATCGATAAAAGTTGCTATTTTGCACATTTAACTCATCTTACTAAATTTAACATTTTATTATTTTAGGAATAGCTGTTAAGAGATACATGAATATATAAGATGATTACTATTAAGGTTTAGATCTGGAGTGTCCCCCAGATGCTCATGTGTTGAAGGCTTGGTCTCCAAGGAAACAATATTTAGACGTGGAGTTTTAGCAATGTGATTTTATTATTAGAGACCAGACCTCCTCAGTGGATTAATCCATTGATAACTGAATGGACTACCGGGAGGAGGTGTGGGTTATGGAACATGGGGTCTAGCTGGAGGAAGTATGTCCCTGGGGATGTGCTCTGGAAGGGTAATTCTTGTCCCTGGCTCATTCCCTCATTCCCTCAAATTCATCCCCTCTCCCCTTCCCTCTCTCTGCCAAAAGGAGGAAAAAATTATGGCATTTGCTGGTAAATGGATAAATGGATAGAACTGCAGACTATCATGCTAAGTGAAATAAGCCAGATTCAGAAAGTCAAGGGTCAAATGTTTTCTCTCCTATGCAGTTAGTTAGAACAGAATAAGGAAATTAAAAAGAGGTGTGTCCCATGAAAACAAAAGAAAGGTTAGTGGAGAGGAAAAGAAGATTGATGAGGAGGGAAGAGGGATGGGGAAAAGGAGGAACTGTGAAATTAAATTGACCAAATTTTGCTATGTACATATATGAATATACCACAGTGAATTGTACATTTACGATAGCTCTAAAGCACCAATTCAAAAATAATAAATAAATAGAATGAAGACCAATAGAGAAAGGGCAACAGCAGGAGGGAGGCAGAAGGGAAAGTGTTAAGCACTGGGACTAAAATGGAACAAATTATATTCTATTCTTACATGAATAGGACAAATGAACCCCACTACCATGTATAACTGTAATGCACTAAAAACACTAGAAAAGAAAATAAAACACCAAACATTTCACAAAAGCCTATTAGAATTAATTTTTTTAAAAGAACAGATTTATAGCAGTATTTGGTCATATTTTGTTTGTTCTTCATAGCTATGCCAAGGTATTGGCAGGAATTGATAGTCTGTATTTTACAATGGGGTAGCCCAGTGTGAAGAGCTTAGTGGATTCCCTGCTGTCATCCACACATTTGTGAATATTTGAACAGGAAATTGGATTCTATATCCACTCACTCTCTGACTGTCCAGCTGTTGCTCTGTGGATGGATCTTCATTGCAATGCAATTAGGCACAGCAGCAAGTTCAAGCCTGGAAAGATTCCTTAAGATAATTCAATCACAGCCTCTCTTGGGGTTTTATTCTGCTTTGTTTTGATCAAGGGATTAACTATAAAAAATACCTTTGACTGCTTATTTGTCTTTGACTCTCTGGGGAAGTATGTTGTGAAACAAAATTTTTCTTCTTGGATCAGTGGGCTGTGGACAGGATAAAAAGCCAGCTTGTTTATCTATTTGCTTCTTTAGGTGTGCAATATCCAAATTCACTCAGAACTGGTTGACCAGAAATCTACAGGTTGGAA
This sequence comes from Marmota marmota marmota, assembly GCF_001458135.2. Classification (NCBI taxonomy): domain Eukaryota; kingdom Metazoa; phylum Chordata; class Mammalia; order Rodentia; family Sciuridae; genus Marmota; species Marmota marmota. The sequence continues at coordinate 40,668,153 of NW_026000174.1, read as the reverse complement.
TTAAGGTACAGGATGGTATTATGAGTTTACACTTCAACTTCTCTATCAACTCCAAACAAGCAATGAAAGAATGAGAAAATAATTAAGATAAAATAAACTCCTAAGAAGAAAAATAAGGCTAAGTATGTGGCTCAGTGGTAGAGTGCTTACCTAGCATGCACAAAGCTCTGGGTTTGATCTCCAGCACCAAACAAAGTAGTAAGAGGAAGAGAAGGTGGAGGAAAAGTGGGAAGAGGTAGGTTTATTCTGTATGGACCAGAAAAGAAGCAGAACCTTATAGTGATGTGTTATACCTGCAGTACTCTGGGTCTGAAGCAGGAAGGAATTGTTTCTCACAGAGCTGTAAGAGCTAAGTTTCAGTGAGCATGACAGGAAACCAGAGCCAAGTTAATTGTGTAAATCTTGGAGCAGGTGCAGGACTCACCAATCTCTGAAATAAGATTCAAGAAAAATTATGACTGCTCCTAGGGATATGGCTTATGTACAGTTCACACAAATGTTAAAGGATGAGACCATCTTATAATCAGGTTCTAAAATTTAACTACCATGCATTTAGTGACTGATTTTGAGAAAAGTTCCTAGTCAGAAAACTGGAAACTTGAGCCATTATAAAAGTTGGTTATGGGATGGAGTTCCCTTGGCAACCAGAGGGTGTCCCTGAAAGCAGGTAGGATTTCTGTAGCAACCAGAAACAAACAAACAAACAAACAAACAAACAGAATTTCCTTCATTGAGGGAAGAAGAATGGGCAGAGGCTTGATGGAGAGAGTGAGTCTATGTCTGTACCCCATGCAGAGATCCAGGGAGGTGATATGCCTCACCTAGGAAATAGCTGTGCATTCATTCAGCAGATGAGTTTATCCACAGGCTGTAGATATTTCCCAGTCCCCATCCAGAGAGGAAATAGCAAAGAAGATCTTCCAGAATCATGAAGGCCAGAATGATAACTGTGCCCTTGAGACCAATAAGAGATGATCATTTGGGATATGAACAAGGGAAGACTTAAGAACCATTCCAATTCCTCCCAGGACACCTGGGAGGAATGTCATACAAAATGGAGACTCTGATTTTACTGATTCTTTGTTCCTGCTCCTCTAAGGAATTGTGGATATGAATAAAAATTATATTGGCTTAAAGGAAAAAAAATGATCTACCTTGCTGAAGATTAAAACCAGATTCTAATTCAACGAGTCAGTTGAGTCAAGTATGGTGCTGCCCTACTTTGAGGTTAAAGAAATAAAGGATGAATCCTGACAAGCCAACCACTCAGGAGTGCTGGGGGTCCAGCTACTACATTGAAACTGCTCCTGTCCTGGCTGAGATTTGGCTCTATTTGTTGGTGGTTTTTGCTGTGGCTTAAAACTTGAATGAGGATGCCTCTGGTCCTCTGGCTGGCTGAGATTTCCAGAATGGCAGCCGGGGCAGCAATTTCGGCAATTTATTCCCCGTGGGTCCCCTTTCCCTTGTTACAGGGAATCCTGTTTCCTGCCTTCATTCCTAAGGCTGAGATTTCTTTCATTAGCCCTTTTCTCACCATCTTTCCTGAGATGATATAAAGAGAATCACCAATTCATATCCAAATTTGTGTTGTTGTGGAAATTCACTCAGTACAAGAGTAAAATTAATTAATACTATTTTTATTTGGTATTAACAATCTATCCCTCATCCCCTCCATGAAGACAAATTTGTCCCAGGCAGCTCACAGGAATTATTCTTCACCATGCCATCCCTGGCCCTTATTATCTCTGCATCACTTATTGTGTGAGAGTTGGCCACATTTTTAGTAGCCTGTTGGTATGCCTAACTTTTAAAATTCTTGAGGAAAAAGAGAACCAAAATCTTAGTCTTTTGCATCCCCCTTGTTCCTAAAATCTTTGTATATGGTATAATTGAGAGGTCTTCTTCCAAATCCTTTTATGACTCTATCTATCTATCTATCTGTCTGTCTGTCTGTCTATCTATCTATCTATCTATCATCTATCTATCTGATGGCCAGTATGAAATCACTAAAGGGTTGTTGACTTATTGGGGTGTCTTTATTAACAAGTTTCAGTAATAGACAGGCCCTGATGAAACTTGCTGCTCTCCACTCTCAGCCTAAATACAGAATTCCTTTTCTTACCCCTGTCCAGGTTTGCCTGGAAAGAAGGAGAGCTGGCCTCCTGAGGACCCTTGGGGTCTATTGGATATGTCTTTGATAATTTTAACAAAACAACAATAACAACGAAAACAAGATGAGGACTAAAGGGGCTCTGTAAGATTTTTGAAATAGTGAGTCATTTATATTTGTTTTCATAGAATTATGCTCAAATAATCAATTAGAAGCATATTGTTAAAATATGCTAGAATCTGTAGTTTTAAGTTTTGTGTTTATTTTTCTTTTTATTGTGATGTAAAATCACCAGGGAAAAATAATTTAAGAAAAAAACCCTCCCATATTTGGGGAAAGAAAAGACAATAGTGTATTTCTAGGGCCTCAGCAGATTTGGGAATATGGGAGAGGGAAGTAAATATATTTTCTCCTTGAGGCTAACAAGAATGAGTTAAAGTTCCATTAGTCAGAAAGCAAGGGGGTGAAGGTTGATGCTTGGAGCTGGGGTCTGTGGTGAAAATCCTGGCTTCCTGAGACTGTCAGGTAGGGAGCTGGGGTGCACAGTACCTGCATGGTCCTTGTAGGCCTCCGTACATTAGCAATGGGAAGATTGCCTGACGAGAAGAAGCCCAGATGCCCTGGGTAATGGAAAGCCAGGACGTTTGGACAATCTTAGAAAGGGAGAAATGTTCACCAATAATGACTGGTGTGGATGATTTGTCAACTTTAGCAAATCATTCAAGCACAGAGCTAGGCCTAAAAAGACACACAGCTCGGCCTAGAACAAGCATGTCTTCTTTCACATCTTAAATAAGCAGAACACAGTGTAAAGAGCCAGGCGTGGTGGTGCACGCCTGTAATCCCAGTGGCTCTAGAGGCTGAGGCAGGAGGATCAGGAGTTCAAAGCCAGCCTCAGCAAAATTGAGGCCCTTAGCAACTCAGTGAGACGCTGTCACTAAATAAAATACAACATAGGGCTGGGGATATGGCCTCAGTGGTCCAGTGCCCCTAAGTTCAATCCCTGGTAGCCTCCTCAACAAAAAAAAAGTAAAAAAAGTAAAAAAAAAAAAAAAAAAAAAAAAA
>NW_026000174.1:40637048-40661570 GCF_001458135.2 Marmota marmota marmota | reverse complement strand
AAAAAAAAAAAAAAAAAAAAAAAAAAAGCCTTGGGATGTAGTTCAGAGGTAAAGGGTAATATCCAGTACCAATAATATTTAAGTTAATTAATTAATTAATTAATAAACAAACTGTACACATTTCCTACTGAACATAGTCTGTTGTTATATAACTTTTGAGTTTATCTATGTTAGTATATTCTGTCTCTAGTCTTTTTTCAGTAGTACCAGCACTATTACATTTTTTTTCTGAGGTAGTAATTGGAAATATTCTAATTTCTTATGTTCAGCCTTTATTTTAGGTAAATCTTTTTTTTTTGGGGGGGGAGGGTTGTACCAGGGATTGATCTTAGGGACACTCAACCACTAAACCACATCCCCAGTCTTATTTTGTATTTTATTTAGAGACAGGGTCTCACTGAGTTGCTTAGCACAATAGGTGTGTCTTTAAAATCAGCCTAGGGTATTATTTCTAATCCAGTAAGTCCACTTTTGCCTTTGAGCTGGACATATATAGTATTTTCATTGTTCTAGCTATGAAAAAAAGTTGCTTTGAGATTTGTATTTTTTCTACTTCACTCTCATTTATTTGATTAATGAGCATGTTTTTTTATTTCCCTCTCTTTCTCCACTAGTTTAGAAGTACTATCTATATTAATACACATATAAAGTGATGATCCTAGCAATGTCACCTGCATATTTAATTTAATGATGTGCAAATAAATACCATGAAGCCCCTCCCCTTTAACAATAAGTGGGTATCAAAGACTTTAACTCTTATTACTTTCTTTCTTAAAGACAGCCAATTAATAAAGTTTTAATAACAAACTCAAAAGTTAGATATTATTATTATGATTGTATATGGTTGTTTTAGTCAGCTTTTTTGCTGCTGTGACTAAAGAACCAAACTAGAACAATTGTAGAAGGGGAAAGGTTTATTTGAAGGCTCATGGTTTCAGAGGTCTTAGTCCCACAGAAGGCTGGAAGAGTGTGGCAGAGGGAAGCAGCTCACATGATGATCAGGAAGCAGAGAGACTCCACTTTCCATATACAAAATATATACCCCATAGCCACAAACCCAGTGAACCACGTTCTCCAGCCACACCTCACCTGCCTCCAGTTACCATCCAATTAATCCCATCAGGGATTAATTCACTGATTTGATTAAAGTTATAACCCAATCATTTCTCCTCCAAACCTTCTTGCGTTATCGCACATGTGAGCTTTTGGGGACACTACATCCAAACCATAACATCGGTCAATATTCATTTATATTTTCTCAAAAATTTGTCATTTTTCCTTCTATTTTATATTTTCTTCTAGTGTCATTTTCTTTATTCCTCAAGAACATTTTATAAGTGTTTTTCTTTTTTCTTTTTTTAAAATTTTTTAGTTGTATATGGACTCAATGCCTTTATTTGTTTTTATGTGGTGCTAGAATCGAACCCAGTGCCTCACACTTGGGAGGCAAGTGCTCTACCACTGAACTACAACTCCAGCCCCAAGTGTTTTTCAATATCACCTATTGATTATGTATCTCTCAGATGCTTACATTTAGTTCAGAAAATACATTTATTTATTCTCAATCTTAAAAGACTTAGGATGAACATAAAATTCTAGATGGTGATTTTCTCTAAAAAGAAAACATAATTTCTTTATTTTCTGTTCTACTCTTGCTGACTCCAGGTGTCAGTTCTTGGTTTGCCTTGTGGGTAATGATTTTACTCTATAACTTTAAAGATCTTCTATTAATTTTTTGGCATCCTGCAAATTCACTATGATGTATCTTGAAATGAATTATTTATTATTATTATTATTCTTTGAACTCTATGTGGGGCTTTGTGGAGATAACTGGGTTTAGAATGTTTATTTGATCAATTACACAAAAAACTATTAACTTCTGACATTTTGTCACTCAACCATGGTCTCTGTTATTATTCAGTAGCTTTAATTAGATGTACATGGCTGCTTCTCATTTTTCTATTTTTTGTTCTTTAGTATTTCTTTCATTTTTTTCATCTTCTTCTATCTTTATTTGCTATATTTAGAAAACCACATTTTCTCAGTTCTACCTTCCCGAGAAAGACTTTTCTCCCCTTCAGCTGACTTTAATCAGCTGTTTAATTTCTTCACACTTGAAAAAAATCAATCTTTTCCTTCTTTATCAGAAAGTCCTTGAATTCCCCCTACAGATAGCACACAGCTTCTTGATAAGTATGTCTTATCATTGTGTTATGTGAAAAAAAAAAATATATATATATATGTGTGTGTGTGTGTGTGTATAGGTACATATATATACACAATAATATGTGTGTATATATATATATATATATATACCAACTGATCAGATGGTTTGTTAATTATAAGTCATACCTGTATTCCTGAACTTTTTCAAATTACTCTATGATTTTAATTCACTAATATTTAGATTCCATGTCTTTATTGATATGCTATCTCATTTTGCTAAAACATATGCATAAATAACTTTTAAAAAAAAAGGTATTCGCATTACAAGAATTCGCAATACAAGAATTCCTTGTATTTCTGAAATTTGATCTTTGGGGATTCCTCATATTTGGATATTTGACCTTCCAAATTATTCCTCTACCTTGTTTCTCTCGTATATGCTGTGTCTCTCTCTTTTTTTTTCTTTTCATGATAATTTTTTATTTTAGAGATTTGTAATTTTTAATCTCTCAAATCTTGTTTGTGCAGTTAAATTTTTATTTTAATTTCTTATTGCTCTTTCATATTTTTGGATATGATTCATGATGACTTTTCCTCTTTTAGAGCTTTATTATCTATGGATAATGTGAAGTGTGTCATGTAGTCTACTACTTTTATCCTTTTGAGTAACTTGCCTACTTACCCCAATTTTAACACTGTACCCAGAATTTTGTATTTCTCTAGCATTCTGCAAAGCCAATAATTTATTTCTTTAGCTTTATTCACTTCTATTCTCTCCTCCAGTTTTCTCCTTTATTATATTCCTGTCCTCCATCAGCTCACTTTCTTGACAAAATTTTTAAAAATATTCCGTCTTTTAGTGACCTGCTTCTCTCTTCATTTATTTATTCCATTGATATTATTTAGTTGAGTCTCCAAACAAGAGGGAAAAAAACCAAGTACAGTTAATAAATTTTTGTCCAAAGGGCCCAGTGCATTTTTTAAATATTTTTATCATATTCTATAGTATGAATATTTATTAGTTGTTTTCAACCACTTTGTCCTAGAAATGCATATTAACACTATCCACATTTTAAACTACAGTTGTTTGTATATATTTTTCATGTTATTACTCACATGTACTGTAGGGGAGCATTCAAGATAATGAAATTGATTTCTTATTTGCTATCTTCTATAAGATTAAGTTGAGTAGTCATAAACAAGCTGCCTTATAAAGATCTTATCAATTCACATTCCTAGCAACATCATATCAGAGGTGCATCTACCCACACCCCTGAGAGCAGCAGACATATTTCTCTTTATAATTATTAACAACTTAATGAAAAATATCTTAATTGTTGCTTAAGTTGTTTAAAATGTTAAAATGATATTTAGAAATCCTTTACTACAAGTGAGATTGAGTTTCTTTGCACATACATTTTGGACATGATTTCCTCTTCTCTGAGTTTCCTATTTGTATCCAATGACAACTTTACAGTAAGGATGTTTGACTTCCCTGAATAATTCAAGGGAGTTTTCAAATAATACATATAATAAGTTTTATTTGTCATATTTATTGTAAACATTTCAATGCTACTATTTTTCTTAGAATTTTTATATGACATCTTAGATACTAACAGTATATCCTAAAAATGTATAAAAATGCCTGAGTTTTAGGTATATTATTAAAACTAAACCAAAAGATCTCCCACTCATAAGTCTTAAAAATATGTCTCTCTCTGGTGTGGTGGTGTACGTCTGTAATCCCAGGGGTTCAGGAGGCTGAGGCAGGAGGATTGCAAGTTCAAAACTAGCCTTGGCAACATACTGAGACCCTAAACAACTTAATAAGACCCTGTCTCAAAATAAATAATACAAAAGGGTTGGGCTGTAGCTCAGTGATTCAGCATTACTGGGTTCAATACCCAGTACCAAAATAAATAAATAAAAATAAAAATCTATTTTAAAAATATTTTTATTAGTTGTTTATGGACCTTTATTTTTATTTATTTGTATGTAGTGCTGAGGATTGAACCCAGTGCCTTACAAATGCTAGGCAAGAACTCTACCACTGAGCCACAACTGCAGCTCCCCAAAAATCAGTTTCTTAAGGACGTGTTTTATTTTATTTTGAAATGTTTTAGTTATTTATTTTTTACATTTATAGTCTATATTTTTTCTATATTTCCTATATTATGTGAAGAAAATTGAGCTTTGTTTCCTAATGAGAGGTCAATTATTCTAGCAAATCTTATTACACAAATCTTCTTACTTCCTATGACTTATACTACCAGTGTCATGTTAATTTTATATCTAATTTATTATGTTTATCAATTGTGAATTCTATGAAAACATCTATTAATCTATTTCTGAGCCAATATCATATGGTTTTGAATTTCAGGCAATTATTAGTACCCCAAAACACATCCATCTTTAGTGTGCTCAGATATTTAAAGATATTTACCTATTGATGTTAACTTTAAATTAATATAATCCAGTTTTTAAAATGAATTCTGTGCAGAATTGTACTTACTTACATATAGAAACCATTCATTAAGAGGATAGTCAGCTCCAAAAGATCTCAGCAGCACCTCAAGGAGTTTGCATTTTTTCCTTAACGTTAATGGGTTTAAGCACATTTCTTGAGGTCTAAAGTGAAAAGGCCTTGATAAACAGAGGGAAATAGATGTACTGAGTTAGAGGGCTAGATGTAGCTCTGTGATGGCAGAGCCCTTGCACGAGTACGTACAAGAACTTGGGTTTGGTTCCCATTACCACAAAAATAACAAATGAAATATAATAAAATGAAATTTAGAAACAGTACATTGTTACAGAGTGAGAATTGATTGAAACAAAGGGGACAAGATCATAATAGAAGTCTTAGTAAAGCAAATATTGCTTCTTCATATTAAATATGAAGGGGGTCAGTGATCTGCATGAGGGACAAGGCAGTGAGGATAAATATACAGAGAGCTATTTTAAAGAGAAGGACTTAGTGTAGGCAAATAATGAATGAAGCATGGGGATTTCTAAATTTCATAACTTAGTTGCCTCATCTTGTTACTAAAATTCACTACAATATGTATATTGTATGGAATACAATGTAGCATAGAGCAAGCACATATTATGTAAATTCTTATGACTCAATGCTAAGTAAACATTGCAGTATGTAGAACATCACAAATAAATAGTTATGTAAACAGAAAATATACATAGAAAAATAAAATGTATAAAAAGCTATCATAAATAGAAGAAAAAGTGTTTATGTAATAATTTATTTAATAAAAATATCACAGCACAATGTGAAAATAGAAATTATTCATTTTGTATGGTTGCTTGTTATAATTATTTTTTGAGTCCATTTTTTGCATATTTACTATGCGCCTGGCACTGTGTTGAACATTTCCAATATCATCTCATTACCTTTTCAAAAACCTCCTTTTAGGGTGTGGAGATATAGCTCAGTTGGTAGAGTGCTTGCCTTGCATACACAAAGCCATAGGTTTGATCCCTAACACTGCAAACAAACAAACAAAAACCTCCCTTTAAGTGGACTGTTACTAGCATCCTTCTTTTTATTTATTTTCTTACCAGTTGAGAAAGCTCCTACTTACAGAGATCAATCACTTGCTGAAAGTTGTTTGTTTGTCAGCAAGTAACAGAACCAGAACTGATGTGCAAGCTAACACCAAATAGCTTTCTTAAGAATTGTTTCTTTCCTTGTAGCCTTGATGGAACTGTGTATTTGTTCAGGACTAGTTATCAATTAATAAGTAACATCATTTGGTGCCTTAGAGAAACAAAACAAAACACATAAAATCAAAGCACAGCAATATTTTCAAGACCATACAGTGTAAAGTACTTCTAACTACTACCATTAGTAAAGCAACTAATAGTCACAGGAAGTTCACAGAAAATTGTAATGGTTATAGATTAAAATCCATGAACCTATTCTAATCTTCATGTTCTAATTATATCTAAAGATATAGATAATGCTCCTTTGGTCATAAAAAGTTTGGTTACAAATATGGATGCCTTCACCTTTAACCACAAAAACCCACTATTAATTTTCCTCTTTGTTTGGGGTTATTTGGGTTATGTGGGGAGTCCAAAATATGAGCAGTGACACTTTCTTTGACTCATGATTTTTTTTTTGTATAATTATGAACCCAACTTCTACAGGATGTCTTTCAGTATAACTGAGCCTCTGATGTCCATCTAATGTTATGCTTAATGACCTCTTTCTCCTTTGAATAAATATGAATGAAATAAATTTTCAGAGAACTGGGTTATTTAGGGAAGCAAACATATTAAATATAGTGAAGAGTATGATGTCGAGGCTGAGAATTTAAGGAAATCAACTAGTTTGCACACATTTACAAGAAACAAGGCCCTTTGGTCAGCTTTTCAATTAGAATAAGCTGGAAACCAAAGTTGGGCTGAGTGCTGTCAGCACAATTAGCATTTGTATTTCCAGTGGTACTCCAGGCCCCATGAAGAGTGCCAGCATCATTTAAGATAAACCTGCTAGTCAGTTAATTTGTGCTAAAAATAGTTAACTAAAGAAGAGCAATTTCTCATTTTGACATGTAGTCAAATGCCTTCTAATACAGGGTGATGGGTTTTTGGCAGTGAGAGTGGTAAGAAAAAAAAAGTGTTCCACTGTGGGAATCCATTCAACTGGGTTCAGCATGTAGGAGAAAATTAAAAGGGTCATTATAATAAAGCGTGAGTCAGGCGTTGTGGCAAAGGATTTGGGGCTGCATAGAATGACCCCATATTTCACTTCCAGCTCTGCTTTTTATCAGCTGAATGAGAACATTTGAAAACTATATTAGTTTCAGTTTTCCCACCAGAAATTGGGGCAATAAAGCATCTACGTTGTAGGGCTATTGTAAAGAAAATATCCAAGCAATACTTGCACACAGTACCAATAAATATTGGCTTCTATCTTTTCTTCGTCTTTCTTATCGTGATCCTTGTCTCTGTATTTTAGATCCCTGCAGTGGGAAAGATGATATGCAAATTTGCATCAAGGCATTCTTTCTCTTGCTCCTTGGGCTGACTTCTTGTTCTTTGTTTCTCAGTGAATTCTGCTACATGCTCCCCAACACCAATACTTCTGTCTTTTGCTAACCCTGCTATTTTCCAAAATTTCCTCTCATAATAATCTACTTGTCCTATTCAATCCTCTATTAGTGCTTTTTTTTTCAGATACCTGTTTTTGTGACCATGAGTTTATAGGGGGAAAAAAAAGAGATTTATTTCATGCTCTGGTGTAGTAAATAGTTTACTTTTTCATCATGAGTCATTTCTAAACTCTGAAGAATATTGTCCTTGCTGCTTTTAGCTTCTGAAACTAGGAAGGGCTGCGACACCCAAGGAGACTGCATATAAATGTTCTGAACTGGATCACCAGACTGGGAAATCGCTCAGCCTGACAGGAAAGAAAAAGAGCTAACTGAACCTTTTCATGGCTGATGAATGTTGAGGATGCAAATGGACTGGAAAAAAAATCCAGAATAGACTTTAAGAGAGGGATGTTTCTAGCCCTCACTCTGCCCATATTTCACTGTGTGGCTTTGAGCAGTTTTCACCAAAAGGAAAAAATATATATATTTGGATTCAAGGATTTCTAAAATATTAATTGGCATTTTTTTATAACTACATAAGTAATTTTATTTTTTGGAATTAATTTGTTTTATATAAAAGACAAAACAGCAGGTGCAATCAGTGTTCTAAGAACTTTATATGAATATGAATTTTGGGCTGGGCTGTAGCTCAGTGGTAGAGAACTTGTCTAGCATGCACAAGGCTCTGGGTTCCATCCCCACCCAGCACTACAAATAAATAAGTAAATGAACAAATTAATAACTAACTAAATGAATAGTATGAACTAATTCCTTATAACAGCTCTATAAAGTCAGCAATCTAATTGTTTTTGTCTGAATGGGGGAACTGAGGCCTAGAGAATTATAGGGACTGGACCTGGGTCACACTGCTTGTAAGAGGTAGGACTGGAGTTTGAAAATAACAGATTGACTTCTAGTATCTCTCCTTAATCACTATGCATGGTTTCACTTAAAATGTATCCCATCATACATTTTAGATATACAGTTGCAAGCAACAGTTTCCTACACAGCACTAAAAAGGACATTTTTAATCAGTTTTTCTACCTACCTGGTAAGCCAGTGCCTGGAGCTCCCCTGATCCTAGGTAGCCATCTATTCTGAAAGGAGTAGGAGTAGCTGCAATTCTTTAGCTGTTCTCCCCAATTCATATGGCTGGGCCTCAGTCTTCTTTACTGAAAAGTGGATTTAAAACTCTTAACAGTAATTGACCTATCTTTTGCAAGATTGCAAAGGTCAATTTGCAGGCTAATAGTTAACTTTTTTTTAAGAGAATAAAGTTCTTGGAGAATAAAGCCTATGTTAAAAAAAAAAAAGAAAACGCCTTTGAAATGACTTTAATAGCAGATGATTCTCCTTCAAAGAGTTATTTTTTAAAAAATGCCTCCCATGAAGCAAAATTCCTGCTTAGCATTGACTCTTTTGGAGGTTGCTATTCTGTTCCATGTCACCAAGATCCAAGATTTCCCCATGCGGTGGTTGCCTGTGGTTATTTATTTTTAATGTGACCCTTACTTGTCTATGTAGGATCCAAAGAGTTCTCTGGACCTTTTCCTCAAAATGTTTTAGTGCATGACGATAATGAAGAAGAGGAAGAATGGTATCATCCAAGAGCCCTTGCTCAATCTTGTTACTTTAAGAAGCTCTCTGGCCCTCAATTTACTGATTTTGAAATTGTAAATAAGACCTCAAAATCAAGGTACTCTGAGGATTTAAAGAGATTACATATATAAATTTCTTAGTATTTGAAACAGTTTAGTAGTTCAGTGATATGAACCACTTCTCTCTTCTGAGGCTGACATTTATATATATTCTTTAAAATAGTAGAATCCCACAAGTTGTCCAAATTATATATCAAATATATATATGTATATCTCAACAATTTAATTATATATCAACAAGCTGACTCTTTCAAATTCTAGTGTTGAACTTCATGTTTGTATGATCAAGACAGTGAATAGAATAAAAGTGACCAAGGCTCAGGCCTGAGAGGGATGGAGACCAAGATTTTAGAGAGATTAAATCCTGAAAATTAAGGTTAGGAATGTATCTGTAATGGGAGAGATGGTGGTTGCTTCATTACATCCTACTGATTTTATACCATTGGAACTTCAAATCTGGCTTCAACTCACAGGATGAATATGGTAAACTACTAAAGAAAGAATGTTTCATACTAATATCAATCTTTATTATTAGGCTCCATCATGGGTCTCTCCTGAGTGTGGGGTGTTTGTTCACTCAGCCATCCATGACTCTTCTATTTGCATAGTCCCTGGGCTCAACATAGCTACGTTATTGACGTTGGTCTGAGCATAGTTGCTTGAAGTTTTGGTTGCAGCCGCACCTGAGAAAGAGTAGCCAAGTTGGACATGGTATTTGTTGTTTTATCCAGGATTGAGCAGTACCAGGCTGTACAACAGAAGTTCTTATAACAATAATACATTATCTTTTCAGTGGAACAGGAAAAATCATGCCTAGGTTTGCCTATCACTATGTGTTGGATCTTATTAGTTCTCTAGGGCATCCATAACAAATACTAAAAACTAGATGATTTTAAGCAACAGCCAGGGCTGGGGATGTGGCTCAAGCGGTAGCGCGCGCCTGGCATGCGTGCGGCCCGGGTTCGATCCTCAGCACCACATACAAACAAAGATGGTGTGTCTGCCAAAAACTAAAAAATAAATATTAAAACATTCTCTCTCTTTCTCTAAAAAAAAAAAAAAGCAACAGCCATTTAATTTCTCCAAGTCTTTGAGACTAGAAGTCTCAAGTCAAGGTATTAAGGTATTGGCAGGTCATGTTCCCTCTGAGAACTATAGGAGAATCATTTTTGACCTCTTTCAATTTCTGGTGTTTGTAATCAAGTCCTACTGTTTTTGGTTTGCATCATTCCAATTCCTGTCCCACTTGTCAAATGGCCATATTTATGTATCCTTCTCAGTCTCTTCTCTCTTATAAAAACAACATTCATATAGGATTAAGGGCCCACCTTATTCCCGAATAACTTTATTTTAACTTGATTGTGTCAACAAAACCTCATTTCTAAAAAGGGAGCAAATTCACAGGTACTAGGAGTTAGGATTCCAACACTGTTTTTTGTTGTTGTTGTTTGTTTGTTTTCCAGCGGCATGGGGGATTTGCACAATCCAACTTGGAACAGAGAAAATTAGAGGGAAATGAGCCCTTTGTGGATCAATAGAAATAAAGCCTGCTTCACTGGAAGCTGAGGCATCTTGGAAATGCTTGTGTTGTTTGAAAACTCTGGAGCCTCAGTTTTATACTTTCACTATGATTTCTACTTTCAAGGACTGAATTATAGGAGTAAAATATATTGCTAGATTAAAGAATGCATATGATCATATGCCTGCAAATTTATTCACATTTCATATTCATTCATCATGAAATTTGAGTCTCAGAGCAGAACTGTAAATCACAAAACACTGTTTTCGAAGGTTTAAATAAAACTTGTCAGAGTCTGAAACAATTGAAAAATAAAATTCTAAGTAGATCAGCATGTTATGGCCTTATTGCTAATTATGGTAATTGAAGACCATCATCAAGCTTAACGCTAACCCACTTACCCACCTGACAATTTAGCTCTCAAATGACTCCTGCCCAAGGAAGGATCTACAACACCCTTGGCAGCTTCTTTCTAAAAAGAAAAGAGAGGAGTTGAACAGAACACATCCAGATTATTCTCTATAAATTTAGGATTCAGATGAAGTTAGTCCAATACATGTAGAGTCAAAGAAGTAAAGGGATAGAAAGAAATCAGGATCATTACTGTGTTTCCTTCATATGGAAGGAATTACAGAAGGCACTAGAAAAATTTGTCCCCAACAAATAATTACCCTCATTTTCTTCAGGTAAGAAATATGAGGCTTAAAAGAATAAGTCAGTTTCCTTAAAAATATATTTTTGGCTATCTCTAGACTCTATGTCTCTTTCCCTTACATAACAGTTGCCGTTCTCTGTTTTAAATATGCTTATTAAACATAATCTAGTTTCTTCATTTTACACTTGTATGAATTCTATTAGATGTAATTTTCATATCAGCAAAATCTGCTAGATGACATAATTAACTCTTAGAAATTATGCTTTGCCTTATTTTTCAGTCAAAAGGTAGCTGGTTGGCATTTTAAACTACACTTGAACTCTTCCATGCTCAAAATAACTGACTCTTGGGAAAATAAAGCCTTTCTATTATTTTAAGAACAAAGGTTGAACCTTCTCAAAAGAAGTTAAGCATGTCAAGTTGCCTCTTGGTTGTACGAGTCTAAATGTAGTCAACAATTAATAATTATCTACTTTCAATACTATAGCCAGAGAATCTCATGTTTCAAATATCAACCAACAAACTTACCGATGCTGCCCCAAATTCTTTGTTTATTTCATAGAACTCAATCAAAACTTGTATAAACAATATATTTTCTGTTCTATACCTTCTATGAGAATGTAAGTTCAATTAGAACATATATCACATTTGTCCTGTTCATACTTAGTTTCAAGAATATTTTCTAGAAAATAAATATAAGGTTAGTTGAAAATATGTGAATAAGGCATTTTTTTTAATACTATTGGACGAGGATGTAACACTCATTTCCATAATTTACCTAAGTGATTTCCTGTTCTTTAGAAGATCTTGAGACACCAAGCACTTTTGACAGTTTTAACTTCTTTCCTTAAACATCAGAGTTGTCACTGGTTGGGACATGTGGCCTGTCTCCATTACCACTTCCACTCTACTAATCTTTCAGCATACTGTTTTTTGTTGTTTCATTTTATTTTTCCATTTCTTAGCAGGGTGACTGTCATGTTGGGAAATAATTCATTAATGCCCAAAAAGCAAGTGTTTGGAGATATTTGACTCAAGTTAGTAAAATTTATTGAATTTCTTTAATAGTGTAGGCACTAAAAATAACATTGTGCATTAATATTCACACAATGCTTTAAAAAGTGGAAAAACCAGTCTGGCCTTTATTATTGAATGCTACAATGGCCTTGAGGATTATCATTAATTCATTTGAAAAAAATAGAAACACAAAGTTCCAAAAAAGTTGAGTAACTTTTCCAAGGTTTCATAACCTTGTGTTCCTACTTACTGGTTCATTCTTCATTATGAACAGGAAACTGCATAAATGTAACAAGCTGATTAAAAGTGTGGACTTTGGAGTTCCCCTGGTTGGACATGCACCCTAGCTGGCATCTTACTTCTTGCCCTGTGACCTCTCTGAACATGTTTCTTCACCTGTGTGTTGGGCAAATTATTTTCAGTACTATTTGAAAATTGGAACTCTATAGCAATTGAAGGCTTCGTCATTATATAGCACCCTCTTTGCAGTTTTTAAGAATTCAATTTCTTTCTACACGGATAGCTTCTTGTAGACTTCCATTTCTGTGAAACCTTCCCCTAACAATGCTGGTGACTTTCTACCTTTCTCTCTTGTGCTTGGTTATTCTCATTCCTATTCCAGCCAGCCTTCCACAGTCATTTTGCTGCACCAATTTCTGCAGACAGTACTTTCCTTAGAATTATTTCCTTACACTTCTGTCCTTGGCAATATATAAAAATTCTCTGCCAGCCAAGCTTTAATCTTCATGCTACACCAACAGCCCTGCCCACCAGACTCAATATCATTATAAAATATCTCATTGTCAGGGGGTATATTTTGTAGCTTTTTGAGACTTTTCCAAATTTCTATTGCATTTTTTTTGCCCTTGAAACATTCAGAGAATATTAACATCATCCTCAAATAATCAATAGAAAAATTTACTGGGCATAAAGTGAATAATACCATTTCCCTCACTCAGCCATGATTTTTGATTAAATGATCATTTTTCTCCTAAGATCTATAACATAGGAATGGGTGAGGTGAAGGTGGCCTCCTATGTGGGGCCTTGGAATATTATGCACAATTCTGGCTCCTGTTTCTCTTTCCTCTGCATCTTCACTATCTTTGCTTTTCTACTGAGTACATATGATTTGGAGGCACTAACAGAGTCACACATCAATTTGAAAAGTAAAATCATGTCTCTGGTAGCTGCATCCTAAAACACAGGGACAAACTAAGAAGCCAGCAAAGGAAGACTTAAAACACAGCTTGTGTTTTTTTTTTTTTTTCTAAAGGTTTTCAATTATGTTCCTTTTTAAATTTCTTTGATACATATCCATACATATTTAAGAGGTACAATGTGATGCTTGAATTCATGTATTACTGGGTAATGATTAACTCAGGGTAGTTAGTATATCCATCAGCTTAAGCTTTTATTGTTTTTTATAGTGCATAAATTCAAAATCTTTTTTCTAACTATTTTGACATATGCAATTTATTATTGTTAACTGTCTTCACCCTGCTATGCAACAGAATACCAAAATGTATTACTCCTAACTGCAACTTGTACCCATTGATCAATCTCTATCCATCCCCTCCTCCCCCCATTCTGGGTAACTACTATTCCACTCTCTGCTTCTATGAGATCAACATTTTTAGATTCCACGTATGCATAAGATCATGAGGTTTTTGTTTTTCTGTTCCTGAAATATAAATTAGCAAGGTCCTCCAGATTCAGCCATATTGTGACAAGTGACAAGATTTAATGTCTCTTAGTGAATTAATGGTATTCTGATGTGCATATATAATGAATTTTCCTTATCTCTCTGGTCGTGGACATTAGGCTGATTCCACACCTTGACTATTGTGAATACTGCTGCAACAAACATGCTAGTAAAGGTGTATCTTCAATATACTGATTCTTGTAGGTAAATACTATGTAGGTAAATACTATGTAGGTAAATACTCATACTGGAATTGGTTGATCATAGTAGTTCTATTCTGCATTTTTTAAATGAATCTCCATACTGTTCTCCATAATGATGTATCAACTTATACTCTCAGCAACTTTGTGCGGTAGTTCCTCTTTCCTTATATCCTCATTAGCGCTTATTTTTTTTCCCTTTCAATAGTAGTCATTGTAAGCTGGAGTAAAGTGGTATCTCAATGTAGTTTTTATTTGCATTTTCCTGATGACCAGAGATTTAACATTTTTTTCATATTTTAGATGGCCATTTCTATGTTTCCTTTGAAAAAAACTGTCACATCATTGGCTCATTTTTATTTAGATTATTAGATTTTTGGCTTTTGAGTTTCATGTATACTCTTGATATTAATCCCTTGTCCAATGTATAGTTTATAAATTTTTTTCTTCCATTATCTGGGTTGTCTTTGTTCTAGTGATGGTTTTTGTTGTTGTTGTTGTTGTTCTGCAGAAGATTTTTAGTTTGATTTAATTCTATTAGTCAGTTTCTGCCTTTATTGTCTCTGCATTTGGGGATATATCCCCATCCCCCCCAAAAAAGAAAAAAAAATCTTTAGCAAGGACAAATGTCCTGAAGTATTTCCCTGTTTACTTCTAGTAGTTTCATAGTTTCCAGTCTTTAAATTTAGGTCTTAACAGCCCCTGCAGCTTCATTCATTACCACCATTAGTTCTCTACTAGATTTGATTGCAAAGCCCTATTTCTCAACATTATTTAAAAGTCTTTAAATGCATAATCTTTGAAAACAATAATCCTAGTGTGAGTTTAAGGAACATTATATTTTGCTTACTCTGTAGCACTTTCATTTCTATTATCCCATTTGACCCTCATAGGACTCTTTGTAGTAGACAGAATCAGGAAAGTTTGTCCCAGTTTTCCAAATGAGACTTGGAAAAGCTGAATGACTTACATGAGTCCACAGAGTTAATAAGGGCCACTGCTGCTCTTGCCATCCATTCTATGCCCTGAAGACACTCAAGGGAATTCCAGCAAAGCTCCTTAAAGCTGTATTAATGTCTTGAAGAGCATCTAGAGAGTTGTGGTCCCACAGATTGGTCTGCTGTATCTGGTCAACTGGAAGGGTGTGACAAGCTTCAGCTACAGTGTTGACAGCGTTACAGCTGTTTTGCATTTTACCAACTATGCAACATCCAGATCATATCTGCATCTGGAAGCATAACCAAGATGAAATTGCAGCCCGGGGGGATTTTTAATTTTCGCAACCCTGCCTGATGTTCACCAGAATTCTAAGAAGAAAGTGCTCATACCAGGACAGCAGAAAGCCCAGGCAGAGTTAGAAATGACCTTTCCCAATTTAGAATGTTCTCCAAGGCATTAATTTATAGCATTCAGAACTGATGATCAGTGAGCAAACTGTATTCCAGAATTTCTGTGAATGTTATAGGGAGGATCTACGACAATTGAGCAGTGATGTGTTATCAGGCAATTGGCTAGGTATTTTAAAAGCATTCTATTTAATATTAGTAGAATTATGAGGAAGTTATTTTTACCTACAAATTCTATTATGTCAATTGAAACAAAGAGGTAACTAACAATTTTGTGTAAGTAAATAAAGTTTAAGATTAGCAAGGGTAAAATTCCTTCATGACCTGTTACCTAAAATACAAGTTCTTTCATGTTGATCAACAATGGTTTGTTAATCAAGAGACTTATAAATCTATTTATCTATACATCAATTTTCCTGCCATATTTCCTTTGAAACATCTTTTTTTCCTTCTTCTTTCAACTTCATAGCCAATATTATAAACTTGGAGGTTGCCAGCTTCATTACTGCTAATCATGTTATCTTCCTTTTCATTGTTTAGCATGTATTAATGTTCAAGCTTTAAGCCATGAGTCAATGCAAGAATCCATATTTGGACAAACATTTTTCTTATCAGTGGACTCAGTGCCGTAGTTCTATACTAGGTTTGATAAAAATTTGACATTTCAGAGTTGGCATTTTAGGTCATAATATTTGAAGCCACATCTTTCAACAAATATGATGATAATTAAATTTTAATTTATTGGAATCCTACTTCATATTTTTAAAGTTATGTACTATTTGCAGTACACCAAAAGTAATGAAAGATGATTCATATTTTATGGATGTATAATCTCCAGTTAGGAAGAGTTAAATAACCAGTACAAACCAGCACACAGAGAGTAAATGAGTTTTCCAATTGAATGCAGCTCTAACTGGCTCCAATTTTCATCATGGGTCCAGTGCTGCTTTTAGTTCTCATAAGCAATCCATGTTTTTATGCAAAGATGTGTTACCTGTTTTTTCTTTGTTTTGTAAATGTGAGGTTCTGATACAGATCCAAGCTATAAACAATGTTAGTTCAGAAAAGATTTTAAAATTCCATAATATGTATCAAGAAACTGAACTTTTTAATGATATTAAAAGAAACCTTTTTGATAAATTAGTTCTATTTTTCATCAGGAACAAGAGCAACTGGGAGTAGCTAGTACAAAGCCAAATGGCTAGCCAAGGGTGTTCTAATTCCTTCTAGGTAATCCTGCTGTACCCAATATGCTTTTAAGCTGGGGGAAAAAAAAAAAGTAGTGTCTGACAGTGCAAGGAATGTAAATTTATTTTAACAGTCAGGAACTTGCACAAGAATCCTTGTTTCACATTTATCTTGGGAACCCTTCATGCATACTTACTTTGAGGAAATTGGCTGAATGGCATAGGAATCTACTTCAAAATTTTAGGATCTATTTGAAAGCTTAGCTAATGTTGACGTATTTTGAGATAGGCATCAACTGTAAATCCTGGATTAATCACATGGGGCAGAGATAAGAACATGAGAGAAAACATAGTAAGCTTTTGATTATTCAGGGATAAAGATTATTCCATGGTAGAATTGGAAAGGACTTTAGAGATAAGTGGGTCTGACATTCTTGTTATATTTTTGTATGTTACAACAGCAATAAATTCTCAAGAAAAATATGAAAGTTCAGGAGCTGGGGTTGTGGCTCAAGTGGTAGAGTGCTCGCTTAGCACCTGTGAGGCACTGGGTTCGATCCTCAGCACCACATAAAAATTAAAAAGTAAAGATATTGTATCCACCTAAAACTAAAAAATGAATATTAAAAAAATATGAAAGTTCAGAAAAGCAAACCAGGAAAAATAATTCACTCCTTCCTAACACTCAAGTACAAACAATGGTACAATGTACAGAGTTCTTTCTTTCTTTCTTAATACAATTTAAGTCAAATAATATATACAAAGATATGAAATTTATATAATATTTCTCACTTAACATTATATAATAAGCAGTATTCTATGGAATTATATAGTTTTTCAAATAAAAGTTTTGTTGCCTAAATAATATTCTACTTAGTAAAATATGTAGCGTATTTAGCTAACTTCTTATTGTTATTACATTTCCACTCTTTTTCCCATTTGGGACTATTGCAGATGATTCTACAATAATTATTTCTGAAAGTAAAGCTTTTAGATCCTTAACATTTATCTTAATATTAGGTTCCCAAATGTATAATTGCTTTTCAAATGATTTTACTTCTAGTAATAAAATGAAAATCTATTGTCCACACTTTTACTGGTATCAGACCACACACACCCACACCCACTCCCACACCCTCTCACTCTAAAATGGCAATGCAAAACACATAAATTTGGTAGGACAAAAAAAGTTGTTTTGCTTTCCTCTTTAGTATTTCTGCATTTAGACTTAGACAAAGACAGCTCTTAACCTGTGCCCCTTACTTGCATTTTATAAGATTTGGCCTTCTTCAAGCCATATCTCTCTCTAGGAATTAAGAATTTTGCAGGGCTAAGTGGACTACCCATACCACATCCATGTCATCACTTTTTGGCCATGCTCTGGAAACATTTTACTCTTAAATATGCACAAATAAGCTTAATTTCCACAGACTTTGGCAATTTCTTTCCAAGGCTAGTAGTACAAAAGATAAACAGCCCAAGGAGTAGACAGGAGGCATCTCTTTGGGGGACATTTACAAGCAGAGAATGTAGACCCATGGACTCAAATGTAGCACATACCTTCTGTGGGTGGTGAAAAAGACAAGGGAAAAATCAGGATCTGTGATTGCCCATGCCCATGGCAGTATGACCAGAGTAATCAGAGAGAAATAGGAGAATTCTAAACTCACGCTGGGCCCTCTTGATCCTAATTAAGATATATTTATCAAAGCAGAAGTATAAAACACAAATGAAATTCAAATGAGCCTAAATGAATACACATAAAATTTTGCCAAATATTTAATGATTTGGTAAGGGCAGTACGACAAAAAAAAAAAAAAAAATTACAGCCCAGCACCTCTTATAATATAATTAGCTCCACAGATACTAGAGGAAAAGAAAACAAAAATAAAACAAACCTTTGACAAATTCTGTACTCATTGCTGACTTGAAAATAAGAAAATACAAAAATATGGGAATTGATGGATACTTCCCTACTATAATGAAATGAATTTACTTCATTGTTAAGGCCAATATCTTAAGACAATGTGAAGTGGGAAAACACTAGTGATGTTTTTATTGAGATCAAGACAAGGCAAGGATGGGCCTGTGTGATTTCACATTGTATTAGAGCTCTTCGGCAATGCAATTATGTAAGATAAGCCAAGTATATGATGCATGGCATTTTTGGTCTAAAGGTGACACCAGCTAGCCATTGAGATGATATGATTATGTTAAGATTTGCATTCATATGGATATTGGACTCCTGCTGTTCACCTAGGCCAGCTACAGGACTCCTGGAGAGTTCCCATTGGTTGGGGAAGTACAGTAGGAGGGAGTTCCAGGGGAGGAGCACTCTCTGCGGGTAGGGAGGAGGCCGCGTGGGTGGATCGAAAATCTTCCCGGGCGCGTACCGGACATTGGCGGCAGTTTCAAAAAATAAACTTTGTTCCTGCTTGAGTGGCTCCTGATTTTGTGCCCAGCCAGACTGCGGCAGTTTATGACATAGCTGGGTTTTTGTTTTGTTTTGATTTGTTTTTGTGAAGTTTAACCCTGCAGTTTGATCTTCTATGAGGCTAACTGGTTCTACCAGCATTCATAATTCTCCTATTACTTTTTAGTTTTAAAATCAGGTTTTTAAATTTTTTTGAATTGAGTATTATCAAATGAACATAGTACTAGATTGTTGATGTTCTTGTTTAATATGTAGCTTGTGTTCTGCATCATGTCTGATATTCTAGGAGCAACCTATTCTCTACATTCTTCTTCTTCTAAGCCATGTTACTTTTGGGGGATTACTCTATAAGACTTAGTTACAGCTTCCTGAATAAGTTAAGATGTGGCAGTTCCAGAGACTGTGGGAGATACAACATTACCTGCCCTTCTGAGTTGGACAGATGACAGACTGTAAAATGACAATCTGTGCTGAGACAGTAAGACACAGACCACTTGGACATCTACAGACTTATAAAATCAGATTTATGGCTTGTCTCAGTGAAGGAAAACACACAAAACATAATTTGGGAGAGGCCTGACTCTGTTCCGCCACCAGCAGACCCCTGCAGGAGCTTAGGCCTGGCCAGGACCACCTCCCCCCACCAGCAGACACCAATTGGAGCTCAGGCCAGGCCCAGATCCACCTCCCTGACCTGTGACCTGTGCAGGAGTTCAGGACCAGCAAAGGCCTGGGTCCACCCCACCTCCCACCTGGGGGCCCACTTTCATTGTGACCCATTGCAGCCATCCCCATAACCTTTCTCACACAGTAGCCTCTACCTTGGGACAACAGACAGGGCCTAGAAGCAGCTGCATCTTGCAGCAGGCATCCCAAAGCCAGTGTTAGGCCCACCCTTTCAGCCCCATCTCTGAAAGACATTGTATCCATCTTGGGGCACCTCCACTGCTATCTGGAGTTACCTCCTGCTGTTGCTGCCACCACCTATAGTTGCAGTCGTATCCATCCTGGGACACCACCAGGGTCTAGAAGCCCAACACCAAGTTGAGGTACAGACAATCTGCACAGATACTAAAAGATTATAGGATAGAAACTGTAATACCTCAGATCCACACTGCAAAAACAGAGGTCACAAAAAAACAACATGAAAAAACAAGAGAGGAAAGTGTCCTAAACAAACCAGAATATTACAATAACACAACCCATGGACAGCGCAGTGGATGAAATGTCAGAGAAGAAGTTCAAAATGTTCATAATTAAAATGATCTGTGAATTAAAGAATGACCGAAATAAGCAAATACAGGCAAAAATTGATGAATCCATCAAAGAGATAAGGGAGCAAATACAGGCAACCATTGATGACACAAACAGAAAGAAAAGGAAACAAATATAGGCATCCATTGATCACACCAACAAAGACATAAGGGAGCAAATACAGGTAGCAAGAGATTACTTCAAGAAAGAGATAGAGATTTTGAAAAAAAAATCAGAAATCCATGAAATGAAGGAAACAATAAACCAAATAAAAAACTCAATAGAAAGCATCATCCAAGATCACTTGGAAGGCAGGATGTCAGATAATGAAGACAAAGTACCTAATCTAAAAAATGAAGTTGACCACACAGTGAAAATGGTCAGAGACCATCAGCAGAATATCTAAGAATTATGGGACAACATCAGAAGACCAAATCTAAGAGGTACTGGGATAGAGGAAGACACAGAGTGTCAAACCAAAGGAATGTACAATCTTTTCAATGAGAGAATATCAGAAAATTTTCCAAACATGAAGAGTGAATAGGAAAATCAAATATAAGAGAGTTACAGGACACCAAATATACAATATTACAATAGATCTACACCAAGGCACATTATAATGAAAATGCCTAGAATACAGAATAAGGATAGAATCTTAAAAGCTGCAAGAGAGAGGAATCAGATCACATATGGGGAAGACCTATTCATATCCCAGCACATTTTTTCAACCCAGACCCCCAAAGCCAGGAGATCCTGGAACAAGATACACCAAGCTCTGAAAGAAAATGGATGCCAATCAAGAATCTTATATCCAATAAAATTAAGCTTTAGATTGATGATGAAATAAAAACCTTCCATGATAAGCAAAAGTTAAAAGAATTTACAACTAGAAATCCTGCACTACACAACACCCTTGGCAAAATATTCCACGAAGAGGAAATGAAAAACAACAATGAAAATCAGCAGATGGAGGTATTACACTAAAGGAAAAACAAATCAAATGAGAAACCAAGTCAAGTTAAATACCAAAAATATAAAAAAAAAATGGATGGGAATACAAATCATTTCTCAATAATAACTCTGAATGTTAATGGCCTAAACTCACCAATCAAAAGACATAGACTGGCAGACTGGATTAAAACAAACAAACAAAAAGACCCACAATATGCTGCCTCCAAGAGACTCATCTAATAGGAAAAGACATCCACAGACTGAAGGTGAAAGGTTGGGAAAAATCATACCACTCACATCGACTGAGGAAGCAAGCAGGGGTTTCCATCCTCATGTAAAATAAAGTAGAATCCAAGTTAAAGTTCATCAAAAGGGATAAAGAAGAATATTTCATATTGCTTAAGGGAACCATTCATCAGCAAGCAATTATAAATATATATGCCCCAAACAATGGAGTGTCTATGTTCATCAAATAAACTCTTCTCAAGTTCAAGAGTCAAATAAACCACAACACAATAATTCTGGGTTATTTTAACACACCTCTTTCATCACTAGATAGATTTTCCAAACAAAAGCTTAACAAAGAAACTATAGAACTCAATAATGCAATCGGTAACTTAGACTTAACTGACATATATAGAATATTTCATCCATCAACAAGCAAATATACTTTCTTCTCAGCAGCACATGGATCCTTCTCTAAAATAAATCATATATTATGTCACAAAGCAACTCTTAGCA
Organism: Marmota marmota marmota; assembly: GCF_001458135.2. NCBI lineage: Eukaryota > Metazoa > Chordata > Mammalia > Rodentia > Sciuridae > Marmota > Marmota marmota. The sequence goes on along the minus strand of NW_026000174.1, from coordinate 40,639,627 downwards.
AATATAAAAAAGTAGAGATACTACCCTGCATTCTATCAGGTCATAATGGAATGAAATTAGAAATCAATGATAACATAAGAAATAAAAGCTACTCCAACACCTGGAGACTAAACAATATGCTACTGAATGAACAACGGGTTGCAGAAGATATCAAGGAGGAGATTAAAAAAAATCAGAGGTCAATGAGAACACACATACAACATATCAACATCTCTGGGACACTATGAAGGCAGTTCTAAGAGGAAAGCTCATGCATGGAGTTCATTCCTTGAAAGAAGAAAAAGTCAACAAATGCATGACCTAACATTTCATCTCAAAGCCCTAGAAAAAGAACAAATCAACACCAAAAGGAGAAGAAGACAGAAAATAATTAAAATCAGAGCTGAAATCAATGAAATTGAAACAAAAGAAACAATTGAAAAAATCGACATAACAAAAAGTTGGTTCTTTGAAGAAATAGATAAAATTGACAAGCTCGTAGCCATGCTAGCTAGGAGAAGTAGAGAGAAAACTCAAATTTCTAACACACATGATAAAAAAGGAAATATCACAACAGACACTACAGAAATACAGAAAATAATTAGAAATTATCTTGAAAGATTGTACTCCAATAAAATAGAAAATATCAAAGGCATTGACAAATTTTTAGAGTCATATGATTTGCCCAAACTGAATCAGGATGATATACACAATTTAAGATAAATTTCAAACAATGCGATCGATAGAAGACGCCATCAGAAGTCTACCAACCAAGAAAAGCCCAGGACCAGATTGATACACAGCTGAATTCTAAAAGACCTTCAAAGATAAACCAATACACTTCAGATTATTTCAGGAAATAGAGAGGGAGCACTTCCAAACTCATTCTATGAAGCCAGTATCACTCTGATTCCAAAACCAGGCAAAGACGTATTAAAGAAAGAAAACTTCAGACTAATATCTCTAATGAACATAGACACAAAAAATTCTCAGTAAAATCTGGCAAATCAAATACAAAAACATACCAAAAAGATATTGCACCATGATCAAGTGAGGTTCATCTCAGGGATGCAAGTTTGGTTCAACATATAGAAATCAATAACTGTAATTCATCAGATCAATAGACTTAAAGATAAGAACCATATGATCATATCAATAGATGCAGCACCCTTTTATGTTCAAAATACTAGAAAATTAGGGTTAACAGGAACATATCTCAATATTGTAAAAGCTATCTATGTGACTCTTCAGGCCAACATCATTCTAAATGGAAAAAAAATTGAAAGCATTTCCTCTAAAAACTGGAAGAAGACAAGGATGCCCTCTTTCAATACTTCTACTTAAAAAAGTTATTAAAACACTGTCCAGAGCAATTAGACAGATGAAAGAAATTAAAGGGATACAGATACGAAAAGAGGAACTCAAATTAGCACTATTTGCTGATGATGATTCTATACATAGAAGAACCAAAATAAATCCACCAGAAAACTTCTACAACTAGTAAATGAATTCAGCAAAGTAGCAGGATATAAAATCAACACCCATAAATCAAAGGTATTTCTGTATATCAGTGACAAATTCTCTGAAAGGGAAATGAGTAAAACTACTCCATTTACAATAGCCTCAAAAAAATAAACTTGGGAATCAACTTAACAAAAGAGGTAAAAGATCTCTACAATGAAAACAGAATGCTAAAGAAATAAATCAAAGAAGACCTTAGAAGATAGAAAGATCTACCTTGTTCTTGAATAGGCAAAATTAATGTTGCAAAAATGCCCATGGTACCAAAAGCACTAAACAGATTTAATGTAATTCTAATCAAAATCTCAATGACATTCCTCATAAAAATAGAAAAAGCAGTCATGAAATTCATCTGGAAAAATAAGAGAACCAGAATAGCTAAAGCAATCCTTATCAAGAAGAGTGAAGCAGGTGGCATCACTATACCAGACCTTAAATTATACTACAGAGCAATAGTAACCAAAACAGCATGGTATTGGCACCAAAATAGACTTATACACAAGACTTATGGTACAGAATAGAGGATACTAACCCACATAATTACGGTTACCTTATATTAGACAAAGGCACCAAAAATGTACTTTGGAGAAAAGATAGCCTCTTCAACAAATGGTGATGGGAAAACTGGAAATCCTTATGCAACAAAATGAAACTAAACCCCTATCTCTCACCATGCACAAAACTCAACTCAAAGTGGATCAGGATCTAGGAATTAAACCAGAGACTGTGCCTATTAGAAGAAAAAGTAGGCCCACATCTTGATCATGTCGGATTAGGCCCTAACTTCCTTAACAGGATTCCTCTAGCACAAGAATTAAAATCAAGAATCAATAAATGGAATGGATTCAAACGAAAAAGCTTCTTCTTAGCAAAAGAAACAATCAGTGAGTAAACAGAGAGCCTACAGCTTGGGAACAGGTTTTTACCACACACACATCAGATAGAGCACTAATCTCTAGAACATATTAAAAAACTCAAAAATGTTAACACTAAAAAATAATAATAATAATACAATCAATAAATGGGCCAAGGAACTGAACAGACACTTCTCAGAAGATGATATACAATCAATCAACAAA
>NW_026000174.1:40624457-40636468 GCF_001458135.2 Marmota marmota marmota | reverse complement strand
ATCAATATATATATATATATATATATATATATATATATACACAGGATTAAAGGGATACAGATAGGAAAAGAGGAACTCAAATTATATATATATATATATATTTCAACATCTCTAGCAATTAGAAAAATGCAAATCAAAACTACTGTAAGATTTCATCTCACTCCAGTCAGAATGGCAGCTATTAAGAAGACAAACAACAATAACTATTGGTGAGGATGTGGGCACACTCATACATTGCTGGTGGGACTGAAAATTGGTGCAGCCGATATAGGAAGCAGTATGGAGATTTCTTGGAACACTGGGAAAGGAACCACCATTTGAACCAGTTATCTCACTCCTCCGTCTACACCCAAAGACTTCAAAACAGCATACTACAGGGACATAGCCATATCAATATTTATAGCAGCATAATTCACAATAGCTAAACTGTGAAACCAACCTAGATGCCCTTTATTAGATGAATGGATAAAGAAAATGTTTTATATATACACAATGGAATATTATTCAGCATTAAAAGAGAGCAAAATCATGGCATTTGCAGGTAAATGGATGGAACTGGATAATGAAATGCTAAGTGAAATTAGCCAATCTCAAAAAGCCAATGGCCAAATGTTTTCTCTTATTTAAGGATGCTGATTCATAACATGGTTAGGGGGGCATGGGAGGATTAGATGATCTCTAGATAGGGCAAAGGGGAGGGTGGGGAAGGGAGTAGGCATGGGGGTAGGAAAGAGAGTGGAATGAGATGGACATCATTACCATCTCATATTATATCAAGTACATGTATGAAGACATGAATGGTGTGACTGTACTTTGTGTACTACCAGAGATATTAGAAATTGTGCTAATATGTGCTAATTGTAATAATATGTGTAATATAAATTGTAATGTATTGTGTTATCATATGTAACAAATTAAAATTTTAAAAAATTAAAAAAGAATTTTTTATGTCTCACTAAAGAGAAAAAAAGATAACATGATTATAGGATTTTATGGAATGGTAGAGTTAAAGTGATATTTTCAGGAAGCAGTGTTTCATAGGCTCCAAGCAAAGAGGAACTATATGTAAAGAGATTCGTATCAGCAATTCTGAGAATCAGTAGATTCTTTTAAGAACAGTCTTTGGAGTCAGCCTTGCCCTTTCCATGTAGATAGATGACTATTCTTAGACTATCTCTTTTTAGTATTTTTAATATTTTGATCTTCTCACTTAGATTTTGAGTCCCAGACTTTTATGCAGCCCAGTAAGGGTAGGGAGGGGGTGGAAGCTTAATTTTAAATTTCTCTTCCTGGACCCTAACAGAGCCCAAGAACACACTCATACCTTCACACTTGGCCTTTCTGCTGGACCTAACAGCTGCTCACTCAGAAAAGGCGATTGTTAATGTGTCTGGCATTGTCAGGACAATGTCCTGAAATCACTAAACCCACCATCTTCCCAGGCTTCCTTAGCTGCTCTGATTTTAACTGCATACTTTCTCATAGGTTTTGTACACATTCTTTCAATTATTACTCAAAAGAGCCAATAAGTAAAAATATTTTTTCTTATTTTGTTGGTGATAAAGTAAAAGTTTTAAGAGATTCAGCAACTTCCCCAACGTTACATGGATAGTAGCAATTGCTGGGCCCAGACTGAAGGTTCCAGTTTCTGCATATTCTTTTTATGAGGTACCATGGATTTATGTTGTATAACTGGTTTGAAATCTGGAATCAACATTGTTTTGGGCTGGAACAGGAAAGTAAGGAAGTACTTAACTTGGCATTGGTATCCATCCTTGATAAACATATCTTCCTCCTTGAAATCAGATCAATGAGGGGTTAGAGCTTTGGCCCCAGCTTTAACAGACAGATTAAAGACTCTTGCTACCTCTACGTCCCATTTGCTACACTTTGGGCAGGCACGGCTGAGCTCCTGATTAAACATTCAACAAATATTTCTTAAGGAATGGATCAGAAAATTGGAAATTCAAAATCTTAGAATATATCTTTCTGCATTGTAGAAAACCTGGGAATAGATACTTAGAAAATGAGTAGAAAAGTTTCATCATGAAGTATCCAGAAGATTCACAAAATATTTTCTCTCCTGTATTCTCTTATGAAGTACTTGCAGTCCACCTTAGTTTTAGTCTCAAAAATACCCTACAGGATGAAGCAGCTTTCGATGTTTTATTAAAGAAGCAAATGCTTTGATGATCACTCATGGGCCCAGGACTGTTCCTCTGTTAGTCAACCTCCCACATTCCTTGCCAACCATCCTCAGTAGAAGCTGATGCTCTCTCTGGTAATGGTTTGGTTTTACATTGACTCATTTATACCAGATTATCATAATTTGAAAAACAGTCCTTGTGGAAAAGAGGAAAAATGTTTTGTTAGAAAGTAATTAAGAAAGTGTTATCATTACCTTGAAAATGTTTTAGTGGATTCTCATGAGTCCATGTAAAAACAAAGTGTATTCCTAGAATCTTTACCACATATTTACTCTTGGAATAATTAGTGTGTTCCAGATATTTTCCATTGCCTCTCTGAATCGATATTCACCTTTCTTCATCCTACTTTGTCCCCCAGGATACTAAATTCTATTCATCACATAAAAGTCTCCTTAGTTCACTGGTTTTTATTTGTGTTGAGTGAACAGAGGTCACAACAAATATAGGAAGCTGAAGGAGAGTGAGGTTGGGATATTTATTCTCTCTGTTCCCCTCTATCTGAGCACAACAGCCTGGTTATTCTTTTTACCAAAGGCTCCACTATGATGTCGAATAAATATGCATTGTGGTAGTTTTTGAATAGTGTCAACATAAGCTGGGATTATGTTTCCTAGAATTTCCTTCCCCATATGGTTCTCAGTTAGGATTGGTTCTAAGAGAAATTTGCAAGATATTTGGGACATAAAAGTGAAGCATGAACTATTTGGCTCTGAACATAGTTGCAGGGGTTGGGGTTTTTGCAGATAATACACATCTTTAATCTGAAGATTTACCTTGTTGGCATCAGGGAGCCACCCATGAGCTCCTTCAGCTTCCACCCGCTCTCCTTCCATGTTCTCATCTAATTTGCCCATGCCATCAAAGTTGTCAGAGGATGATTTCAATTTGTTTTTATGGATTTCAATTCATCTTCACTCTCTCTAACTTTATGTTCAGTATTCTTCCCAACTAATGGTTCTGTATATTTATGGCTCAAATCCCTCTCAGACAAGAGGACATTTTTATAGACTTTTTCATTTGCTTCCACAATTGTGACTGGTCTAGTCCTTATTACATTCCCCTATTCTATATCATTCATTGTAACTCCACTGAGCTGATTGCATCTAACTGACACATGGGTCCTCTTTTCACTTCCTTTATTAGCAATATGATCATAAATATGACTGAAGAGATAGCAGATTAGAATCTCTTCTCCAAACTGAACAGAGAGACCTAAGTAATAAAATAAACATATTACCTTGTTGGATCATGGGAATTTAAAAAAGAGGAAAAAACTACACCATTAAAATCTAGAAACCTTTATTTCAAGAACTAACCACCCCCTCTACTTCTGAGTCTCATATTTTCAGGAGTGGCTTGAAGTTTCCATCTTTGCAGTTTTGTCTTTATTGCTCTTCTACAGATATAATATCAAAGCTTTGTTCAGTGTTTAGGGAGACAGTTACTGATTATTAACTTCCACTGGGGTTATTGAGCAAACATTTTCATCCCCCATACCAACATTCCTGTCATTGTCTAATAAAGTTTAGTTTCCAAAGCTGTGCTTCCATATAGAATTTCATGCTCATTTAGCACATGATACAGTAGGAGCTGACAGGAGCGATCCACCTGGAACAGCCCAGCAACCTTATGCTTGGTCCCAGAAAGCTACAGAAACAGTCTTCTTTGTCTCTTTGATTCTCCATGGGTCATTTAATAGCAACAGTTCCTCTTTATTCTTTTCCCTTTTTGAATGGTGCTTTTGTGAGTTGGAGTCTTGATGTATCTGTCACAAACCTTCCACTTCAGAGGTTAAACTACAAGATATAATGAGGGAAAATTATTTTTAGCTTAGCCTCTGGCACTATAAATTTCAGGAAATTTTTGAATTAAGCTTTATGACTTTATAGGAAAAAATAGCAGTCTGCCAAACTGTTTTTGATATCTTTTTCACCATCCCCCCACCCCACTTCTCTCCCCTTTTATAAGAAACCTACCTATTTGGGGTTTTTTTTTCCTAGTATTATTTTTCATGTCTTTTGGTAAACAAATGCATGGTACTTTAATTCAACAAAAATTCTTAGACTCCTGTGTTTGTTTGTGTCTGTGTTCTAACTGGATCTTTCTATCCGACCACTGTCACTGAACTAGCAAAGTACAATGCCCCCAATCAATAATCTGTGAGCATGTGTTTTACTCTTCTATTTAGAGTAAAAAAATAGAATTTGCTCCTTAGGTCTAATATTAGGGCTGAAGGGGGAAAATATCCTATTACTTTATATTTAAAAGTTGAAGTACTGCTCGCAAGGCAGATTTCCACCTTAAGTCAGAGTCAATAAATAAAATAGAGGCTGAGACACATAGGAAAAGAGTCAGTTGTGGACTACTCAGATTTCTCCTCTGTGGTATGGATTGCCCAAACCCTAGGCTTCTCTCTGAATTCTAGTTTGAGGGCATCGCACAGGTTTGAACAACTGTACCGAGAAGATACTAGAAGAGACAGAAAGCAAAAGTGAAGACCTTGTGTGGGTCAAAAGGTCACAAGAATAAAAAACTTATTGTGCAACTACTATGTGTAAGGCTATGGGAGATTTGTAGGGATTTCAAGTTCATTGCAGACTGGCTGAGGAGGAAGTAACAAATTACAACACTATAGCTCATTAGCACCATGTTAAAAGGTGGGCTTTTATCCCAGATGAAATTTTGAACACTTTGCTGGGAAATGTAAAGCCTCATGAGTGATGGCAGGAGGAACCATGTTTATTTCTAGTGCACATTCCAGGAAAGGGGTGTGATGAAGCTGGAAAACCTCTTTGGCTAAAGAAGCTATGTGTATTTTGTAAAAACTGTGCAAATGAGGTGGATGTGCCGTAAGAAATGAAGACAATTTCATGGAAACAAAGTAGAAGGCTGGAGCCTTAGAAAAATTGAATAAGAAAATCATTCACCCATGCATCTTATTCCAGCTTCATAAAACCACACTATTTGTCAAGATGACAATAAGGACAACATTTATTATTTTCCTTTACTAATTTCTACTTCATTTCTATTTTCCATAGTATTGTCCTAAATCCTTTACAAATGTCATCTCATTTATCCTCAAATAAGACCACCACCATTATACAGAGGAAACAATGAGGTCTCAGAGGGGTGTTTAAAAACCCAAACTCACATAAAACTAGGTGGAAGAACTTAGATTCAAATCTTAGATGAGTCTGATTTCAGCACTTGTGATGTTAACACTGAGGATAAAGAGATCGGCTCAGACAATAAAACTATGGCACCATTGTGAATTTAGGTAGTAAGATGAAATTTTATGAGATCTTCAAGGTGGAATTTGAACTAAGCCTTGAAGAACAAGAGAAGCTGGATTGAGAATCAGGGTGTTCCATGAGAATGCATTGCATGAATAAAGTTAATGCAAAATGAAAAGTTAATGCAAAAGGCAAATGAAGAAGAAATCTTTGGGATCAGTGTACTACTGGCCTGGATTTTCTCATAAGATTTGCAAATTAACATTACCTATACATGTGATTTAACCATGAAAACTTCTATTGTAACACTTCCCCAGGATGCTATCTAAATTTGTAGATGCTTGTAACAGAATTCTGTCTTTTTTAATCTATTAGGTTGAATATAGAGTTGTAGCTTGTTATCCATGGGAAATTGGCTCTAGGAATTTCCACAGATACCAAAATCTGAGAATGCTCAAGTGTCTTATATAAATAAAATATTTGCATATAGCTTATGCACATCTCATGCACCTTGAACCATCTCTAGATTATTTATAATAACTAATACAATGCAAACAGTTGTCACACTATATTATTTATGGAATGATGATAATAAAAGTACATGTTCAATATAGACACAGTTTGTTTCTCTGTAAATTTTTCATTTGGAGTTGGTTGTACCCTAGGATGCAGAAACCACATATACAGAGGGCTGACTGCATATGAAGATGGGAAAACATTTTACAATCCTTCAAAATTTCTACTTGGCAAGCCTAATTATGTCAAGGAACAAATATGAATCCCAGATAAAGATGAGGTATATTGTTGTTAGGATTATTTAAAATTAAAAAGCACAACTTTCCCCCATATAGGTCTGTCTTCATTTGCATAGATTTATAAGATCATTTTGGAAGGACAAAATTGAGAATGGACTTAGAACCACATTCTATTCAACTATTCAAATTGCCTAGTCCTCTGTCTCTCTGTCTACCTCTCTCTTTTTTTTTGTTTCTTTCTTTCTTCATGTATCTCTCCAGGAGAAGAAGGGAGTCAAAGAAACACAAAACTTTGCTTTAGGAAAAGGAAGGTCTTCAGGGGCATTTTTACGGTAGATCCACTAAGAGGCGGAACTCATTCTGGAAAAAGATAACAGAAAAATAACAACTTATTACAATAAAATTGCAACTTTTTAATTATTCAGTAAAATGAACAGAACTGCTATAGGTAAAATAAGAGGGTCTTCAGGTCACAGCTATGCAGGCTCAGTGTATCACAATGTCAATACTCCTGATTCACAATGGCTGCTAGTGTTACTTGTTAATATCAAAAAGAGCCACAGATGAGAATAAATTAGAGGGAGTTTTAGTATTAAAGCCTAGATATACTCTTTTGTTGACAAATCCCTAAGGAACTCCCAACTGCTCTTATCCTAATATCTTTTTCCTTGCATTTTACTATACTTTTCTGTCTAGATTGAAGTTCTCACATGGTATCATGTTCCAAGAAAATCTTCCAGGCATGAACACGTGACCATGCTCTTCTTGGTGTTAGAAAATCATCTTTAGAAAAACAGACCTTAACCTTTCTCCCCATGTCACCTGTCAGCATCCACACAGCTGAGAAATCAATTTCATACCTATTAGTAATGGGGTCTAAAGAGTCACAGTCCTTCTTAATAGTGATTGGGGATACTCCTCTAGTGTGTACATCAGGATCTGAAGAAGAACCAGTGGGATTGGCATAGCATTCCAGACGATTCTCGTACATGATGGGGAAATAAGCATCATGACTATTTTCCCCAAACCCCAAGAAAAGTGCCTTGTTCCCATGCTGGTGTAATGCTATCTTACTAACAGGCTGACTAACCCTAACTTTAGGCCAATGGCAATCATAGACAAAGTAGAAAAAGAAGAAATAGTGTTTCAAAATTTACAAAAATAGTTGACATATTCATCATTATAAAATGAGAAGTCTGACTTCTTTAATGTTTCTTTTATGGTATAGCTTTATCTTTATTTTGAAATACACTTCTGTGACCAGAGTGGTTAGGCACACTTATGGCTTTAATGCTTCAGTGGTAAAGTTCTTAATCTTGTCCTTGCTTAGGTTCAGAGACTTAGCCTAGGGCAAGGCTCTAATAGATTCTATTTGTTTGTCACTGAGTGTTAGAACTGTGATAATTCTGGCTCCCTCAAAGCAGAGAGGCCCTCAGACATGCAATCCTCCGAACACGTTGGCATCCTGAGATTTCAAATAGAAATCCATGATTCAAACTTCCTAAATTTGCACTGTGTAATTATGAACGGGTGGCTCCCCAAAGACAGCATATAAATGAAGCAAACAAGAGAATATCATTTGCAGTGGTCAGACATTGTGCCCTATCTCAGGTGAAAGACCTTCCAGTTCTGTCATGACCCATGGTTCACCAGGGTGCAGTAGGCTGATGAGAAATTAATTTTTAGATCCAACCTGATTTTAATAGGCCCTTATCTGGGAGCAGGTTCTCGCTCTTGCTGTCCTATATAAATAGCATCTGAAGAAAGGCAGTTATTAAGGGGGCTGGATAATGATCTCACCCTTCCCTTCACACTAGACCTTGGTATTTTTTTCTCTTTCACTTTTGGGTACCATATTTCAGTATTTGCAGATGCTCCGTGAAGGGAAAAAACAAATTCAAGTTTCAGGTATTGGATAAAAAAGGAAAAACATTAATTTGTAGAAGACTTCAATATCAATTAATTCTTTGATATTATTGTTTTTGTAACCTTTTTTTACATTCAAATAAATGTAATCTTACAGAAGAGCTTAAGACTAGTATAAGGAACTCTTATACAGTACCGTCATCGAGATTCTTCAGTTACTAACATTTTGTCACATTTGCTTCATCGTTCTGTTTGTGTATGTTTGTGTGTTATGTTTTTTCCCTGAACAAATTGGCAAAATGTTGCAGTCATAATTCCACTTTACTTCCAAATACTTCAGTGTGGCATTTCCTAAGAACACGAGCATCCACTTACATAACTGCAATGCAATTATCAAAATAATAGTACCACAGCCCAATATCTAGTTTCCACATCCTATTCAGATTTCACCCATACAGAATTAATTAACTTTTTGCAATCCTGGATCCAATTCAAGATCAAGCATTCCTTGCTAGATTTTTCTGTGGCTTCCATGGCATAAAATTTTTGAAAAATACAGAATACTTCTTTTTTAGAACATGTCTGTTTGAGCTGGTAGAAATCTCCTTGTAATAAGATTCACATACCTATTTTTTAGAAGGAGTGTTCCAAAATAGATGATGTGACTTTTTCAGTGATGCTATCTGGAGGCATGTCACATTGTCCCATGAATAAGGATGTTAAAGTTGATTGCTTACTTAAGGTGCTATCTGCTATATCTCTACTCCAAAATGATTGAATTTCCTCCTTATCATTAAGCAATAACATCAGAGAATATACATTGAGACTATGTAAATAGTTTCTTATCAAAATTTACCTACTAGTTTGGTGCTTTTAACTAAATTATTGCCATGATGTTAACAAATTATAGTTTTCTAAAAATGTCTCCTCTACATTTGTTGCTTGACATTTTATTGTAAAGAATTTTTTATATGTATATTTTCCCCTTGTATATGTTCATAATGAACAGGCCTAGGGGGGAATATCTAAAAAATATACATAATATAGGCATACATCCATCTATCTGCTTACCCATATATCCATCTGTATAAAAAGCCATGAATTGGTACAGATACCTTCAATATAAATCCTTCTATATTTGCATAACTTTCTTCTTTTCTTATTTGTTCATTCTTAGTATATACAAAAAGTAGCTCCAGAAAAATTAACCCATATTTGTGCTACAAAAACATGTAGAAGAATTGAGTATTTGTTTATAGTTCCTTAAATCTTTAGTCTGAGAATGTATCACAAAAAAACATAATGCTCAAATGTTACCTTTTACATAAGTTGTCACATCTTCAACTATTGATATTTGTTTCATTTGAAACACAATCAAGTTTACAGGTTTCAGTTTCTATTCCATTTAAATTTTCCTTCCATCATTATTATTGATTAATTTATATATTTTTGAATATGTAATGCATTAGCACGGTCTTAAAGTAAGAATTATACAAAAAGATAGGGGAAATGTATCAGGTCTCTTCACAAATTCTTCCACTTCACTTTCAAAAACTACAGAAAGATAATAAGAAGCATTAGTTTCTGGTTTATCCCTCATATATGTGTCTGTGATGCTATTTCTTTTTTAAATATAAAAAATGCAAATTTATTTTCTTATTATACTATACCCAACTCTGTGGATACTTATGTGCATTTGCATTCTGCTTTCCAGCCAACAGTGCATCCTGGAAGAAACATTATCTTGTTTCTCGTTGTCTACAGAGTAATCCATTGCCTGGATGGGTCATTGTTTAATCAACTGAACACCTATATGGAAGCAATTAGGACAATTCGGATGTTGTAATTCTAAATGAAGATTCAATTAATAACTTTATAGATACATTTTATATATTTACTTTCATATTGTTGAAAGTATTTGTAGAGTAAATTACTAGAAGTTGAAATCCTGGATCAAAAGTGGTATTGACAGATTTACCAAATTTCCCTCCATAAATGTAGCATTAATCTGCAATTCCATCTTCATAGCCTAGGAGTGCCTTTCCTCACTGATTTACCAAGAGAAAATTCTTGTCAAGCTTTCATTTTTCCAATCTGAGAAGTGAGAAATGCTATATCAGTGTAGTTTAAATTTGCATTTCTCTTTTTATGAATGAAGTTGAATGTAATCTTTTGCCAACTCAATAGAAGTTTTTGGTGAATTATTTGTTTGTTATTATGTTGGGTTTGGGTCTTTTCCCCCTAAATTTTAAATCAATCTCTCTCTCTCTCTCTCTCTGTCTTTTGTATTTACAAGTATTGATACATATCTCTCTATATAGATTTATAGATTTGTCATATATAATATTTTCAACATATATTACAGATAAAGGATTCATATCCCATGTAAATATTAATCCATTATGAATGAATAAGGCTGATGTTACATATTTTAATTTTAATGAATTGACAAATATGGTATATTTGATCTTTAGCTGTGATGTATTGCAAATATTTTCTTCTATTTTTTATTTTTCTTTTGACTTTGCTTATGTAGTTTTAGTGTGTGTGTGTGTGTGTGTGTGTGTGTTTCTTTTGAAGAAACTAAATAACCACGAGGAAAGAAAGAAAATATGGTCTACACCTCACATTTTGTGAGATTGCTTTTTTCATCTAAATTTTGATTCATAGGCAAGTATCTTTTTGTATACTCAGATTATACAAATTTCACTCAGTTTTCTGCTATTAGTTAAGTTATTTCAGTTTTATGTTTTAGTCCTTTTATATACATGAAATTTATATTTTGCTTAATGTGAAATATAGAACACATTCTATTTTCTTCATGTAATTATTCAGTTTCTTCAGAAGTACTCAGAAAAACTTTATATTTTCCCCAATACTTTAAGATACCATTTTTTATCACACATTACACTCTCTTATATGCTCATGTTTACTTCTGTACTTTTGTTCCCTTGCACTAGTGCATCTGTCTGCTAATGTTTTGATACCACACCAGTTTAGTAGGTATTAAAGCAGGTAACTTAAGTGTCCCTTATTGTTTCTTTCCCAATGTTTTTTGTAACTATTTGTTTCTATTATTTTTCCACAGAAACTTTAATATCAAGAAAGCTTGCTGACATATTATTAGGATTGAGTTTATAAATATTTTCTTCTTTGTTTTCTTCTGACTTCCTATACCATTAAGTTCTCTAATTGTTAATTATTCTGTTTATGAAGGTACTTTTATGTTAATTTTACTTTAGCTGCCTTATATAACTGTTATTGCATAACTATTAGTTTTACTATTAATTCTCTAAAGTGTTTACTAATATTACCATATTGCCTGTAAATGAAGAATTTTACTTCTTTTTCAATGACTATGTCTAAATTTGCCGCAGTCTGGCTGGGCACAAAATCAGGAGCCACTCAAGCAGGAACAAAGTTTATTTTTTGAAACTGCCGCCAATGTCCGGTACCGCCCGGGCAGATTTTTTCCACCCACGCCGCCTCCTCCCGACCCGCAGAGAGAGCTCCTCCCCCGGAACTCCCTCCTACTGTACTTCCCCAACCAATGGGAACTCTCCAGGAGTCCCATAGCCAGCCTAGGTGAACAGCATGAGTCCAATATCCATATGAATGCAAATCTTAACATAATCATATCATCTCAATGGCTAGCTGGAATGCCATGCATCATGTACTTGGCTCTTAGCATCTCCCCCCCTCTGTTTAAGTAACAAGCAATCTGGCTAGGGACCCTGCCTGTTAGGTTTGTCCAATTCAACATATGGTTCTTACCCGTCATCGGAAAACTGACTTTTAGGCGTCAGCCTCCTGTCTTAGGTTGATACCACTGCAATTGGATCATACCCGTCACTGACTACCGGTCCAGCATATAGCCATACTTGTGGATAGGCCTATGTACCAGTGGGGGGGTGAGGTTCTTTGCCTCACCTCTGTTGGCCCCCAAATTT
>NW_026000174.1:40599161-40621169 GCF_001458135.2 Marmota marmota marmota | reverse complement strand
AAAAACCGAACAAAGAATAGTTGTATCAATTTTCTCTTTCTCAGGGCCGAACAACTTCAAACCTTGAGCCAACCATTTTTCCCAGTTTGCCTGAGAAAATTCTAGGGATAGGCAGCTTGAAACAAAAGCAAGATAAATCAAAAGGAGAACACATTGTTTTTTGAAATGGTCACCCATTTTGTTGCCTTCCCTCAGGGGCGAGCAATTTTACTCACCTCCAAGCTTCAGGCGTTCCCCGTACGGGCCGCCAGTTGCCGCAGTCTGGCTGGGCACAAAATCAGGAGCCACTCAAGCAGGAACAAAGTTTATTTTTTGAAACTGCCGCCAATGTCCGGTATGCGCCCGGGAAGATTTTCGATCCACCCACGCGGCCTCCTCCCTACCCGCAGAGAGTGCTCCTCCCCTGGAACTCCCTCCTACTGTACTTCCCCAACCAATGGGAACTCTCCAGGAGTCCTGTAGCTGGCCTAGGTGAACAGCAGGAGTCCAATATCCATATGAATGCAAATCTTAACATAATCATATCATCTCAATGGCTAGCTGGTGTCACCTTTAGACCAAAAATGCCATGCATCATATACTTGGCTCTTAGCAATAAACAACAGAGTAATGGAAATTTTTTCCTGTCTGGGTATATTTTAATAGCTTTTCTAAATTCTAAGGAATATATTTAAAATATATATATATACAAGCTCTAAGTCTGAAAGAATGGGCTTCCTACTTAGGAACATTAATCAGACCAATGAAAAACTTTTCTTTTGCAACCTTGGGAGTTAAATGACATTGGAATAACAACTGCAGCCTGCGGAACAGCAAGGTACAATCCAAGGTTACAACATTCAGCCAGGATATAGTTTATCCATTAGGATGATTGAAAGACATCCAGGCTCTTAGAGGAAGAGAAAATGTATCACTTTTAATTCTAATCTGCAGGTTCTTTGAGAAAAAATTTCTAAGCAATAAAAAAGTAAACACTGATCTCTAGAAAGGTGGGCATAAAAAAGAGAATACAATGAGGAGAGATGGTGAGAAGTGATTATGGATAATTAAGTGCTAAATAAGCAACTTGAAAAGAGAATTACAAAATATTGTAGGGAAATTCTAACAACACCCATGAAGTAATTGTTCCAGACTGTATTACCATGTTCTAGAAATTTGGGACTGATGTGGGAGAGAGAGTTATAAAGAAGAAAAACATATAAAAGTCTTATTGTAAAAGGTGAGTAGAAGGCTAGAAATTGCTTTAAGTATCATTTTGGGGAGAGAAGAACAAAAATATAGAGTATTTAGAACTATATGATTGATTATGAAAATTGGGAGAGGTAACAAATAAGGAAAAAAATGTAATAAAATCTCTAAATTGACAAAGGCAAGAGGAAGATAAATGGTGTCTTGTTCTTACCATTAAAAACTTAAGAAAAATTAGAAAGGAAAACAAAAAATTAAAATATATAATAGGCATAATTTAATTCAGAAGAAAAAACTGGAAGGTTTTATACTAAATGTGGCTGGAGCAAATCCTTCCATGGTAAGAGAGACTTTTAATGTTATGGAAACAAATACAGCAAGCAAAGTACACAGATCAACATATCCTTGTCATAGGTTCTTAACTCACATCTATAAGTGAACAGCAGAATGATTCATAGAGCAGAGGGAAGGGAACAGAGTTGGAGAGGAGGGAGGAAAAGGGGAAGACTTGGGGGTGAATTAGAGCAAATTATATTCCTCGTTTGTAAAATTATGTCAAAGTGAATCCTAATGTTATGTGAAACTAAAAAAAATCAGATTTTTAAAACTGTTTTAAAGAAATTTAAAATAATTTTAAAACCACCAACATTTGATCACAGCAATGTGAAAAAAGAGACCCAAGTACCCAAACACAAGTATAATCATGAAAGGCAATTCAAGGCTTAGTAATGAAGACATTTAACTATACACAATAAAAGTGAGGGCACAGATAGCAGCAGTATGTAATAATAAAAGCTCCAATTATTTATAAAACCACACAGAGTCCTATTGTTCTATATACCCAACCTCATAACAGCACAAAATTATTGAACTCCAAAAAGAAATTGGTGAAATAAAAAATGTTATGGAGATTTGGAATAAACCCTCTTCAGTATAAATGAATCTAATAAAAAACAATGGGGATGTAGATGTGTAGAAAGTGGAACTCTTACACTCTCTTGATGAAAATGAAAAATAGTACAGCCATTTTGGAAAATAATACATGGTGGTTCCTCAATGAATTTAAAATAGAACTTCCTTCTGGTCCAGAAACCTCCCAAGGAAATGATGTAAATTCATCAAAGACACATCTGCTTTCCATGTCATTCCAGCAATATCCACAACAACCAGAAATGAAAGCAAGCTATGAATCTGTGAGTGGTTGGATGGAGAAAGAAAATATGGTATATATACATAATGGGGTACTATTAAAATATTTAAAATAATGGTATTGTGTCATTTGTAGCAACATGGATAAACCTGGAGGACTGAATATGAAATAAAGTAAGTCAATCACTCAAAGATAAATACCACATGATCTCACTTATATGTGGAATCTGGATAAGTTGATGTCTATGGTTAACAATAATAAATTGAGTATTGCAAAAGAGTCTTCAGAGAGAATTTTGAACATTCTCCACCACAAAGAAATGATTAACGTACGGATAGGATAATATTCTGATTTTCATATTTATTTATTTGTTTGTTTGTTTGTTTAGTGCTGGGGTTGAACTCAGGGCCTTACATACTCTAAGCATACCTTCTGGCACCAAGTTCCATTCCCAGTTGCCCTGATGTGATTATTATACTATGGGTGCATGCATCAAAACATCACAATGCACTCCATAAATGTGTGCCCACTAGTGAAAACATCACATTGAATCCCACAAATAGTACAGTTATTATGTGTCAATTAAAATCAAAACCAATGCATTATGTTTTATGTACATGCAAAGTTGGCATATTTGATGAATGGTTATAAAGTAAACTATCTGTAAAAGTTATTGAGTATTTGATATCCAATAAAAAGCAAGAAATTATTGAAAAGTAGAGGTTGTACAGGCCACAGTTTCTGATCTAACAAGATAAAAAATAAATAACAGTGACTGCTTAGAAGATGTAGAACACATTCTAATAGTCATTGAATCAAAGATAAAATCGGAACGTTTCAAACTATATTAAAAGTAATAAAAAATGTGAACTTACTTTAAAAACCTAGGAAATGGTGAAACTTTTCATTCTATAAAGATTTATAGTTGTAAATGCCTATATGATTAAATATAAAAGACAAAAAAATGATTTTGGCACTGCCTTAGGAAAATAACAATGTAATAAACCAAAGGTTTTTGTTGAAAATAATCTGAAATTAGTGAAATGGGAAAAGTTCAGTAGCTTTACTCTTGTGTTGTCTTCTTCTGGCTAATTGCTGAGCTTGGAGGATGTGACTCATCCAAAGGGATCTGAAGATGGAGTTGGGAATCAATTTAACAATAAATTGACTAACACTTTATTGTATCTAAGAGGTTTATGACATTGATATGTGAAATATTTTTTCCCATGTTTACAGTGGGATTTTATGTTGAAGACACAGCTGCATTCCTTGTATGATACAGAATTGACATAAGCATCTAGGTTTAAATATTTAATATCAAGTATAAGACAGGCTTTCTAGATCAGTAGATCCCAATTCTTTTCTTCCTATTAGAGTTTTTAAAATGTCTTTGGAGATGAGTGGTTACAGGTGAAGTTCTTATGCTTGAATTCATGACCTGTGTGTGTACACACACACACACACACACACACAGTTTAGAACTTTTACTAAATGTGGCTAGAACACTGAATTTGCAAGCATATTTCGTGCTGAGAAAGTGATTTAATTTATACATGAAAAGTTATGGAAGGCTCTCATCATAAAGTTAATATGTAGGGCTGAGGAAGTGAAGCAGTTCAGTGAAATTATTAAATACCCCAAAGACTAAGACAGTCAAAAAAAAAAAAAAGTCTCTGCCTAGAAAGCAACCTGTCCAAATCAAGATTTCCCTCCTCTGGACAAAACTCAGAACTAGTGTTTTGGATGATAAGCTTCGATGGAGTAGAAGCAGTAAAAGGTGGAAAGGAGATAAAGACCAATTTTTTAAAGTAGAGGAGAAGAAACTTCCTTAAAATTTAAGATATTAGAAATCAAACTAATGGCATATGAAGTGAGGGGAGTGAACCTCACAGTCCAGGAGAGAGAGAGATTAAGGAAGAAGGAAGAAAAAAAAATATGAACACACTTGAAAAGGAAGCCCAAGAGATTAACACAAACTATCAAAATAATAGGTTGCATTCTATGTGATGACAAGCAGAACTGCAGCAATCACTTTTGCTGTAAGAAAATACATTGATGAAGTTATGACATTAGGAGGGACACAGGGAATATGAAATGTATATTAAACAAAAGTTAGTATATCTCTAGAGTTGACATTGGAAGTCTCCAAGATAGGGTTATCCAAATCATAGAGGGGCAAATATATGATTTATTTCATCAGTTTCAAATTTCTCACCTGGGAGACTACATGTTTCAAAAGCTGGAGGCATCTACTTGAAAAACATCTGTTCCAGAAAAAACAAGAGAAAGTAAAAACCGAAAGGGCATGGAGTTCCCACCAACAGTGTTAGTTCTGGTTATGCTGGGAGAGGGATGGAAACGACTGAGCAAGCAGATTAAAACAAAAACTGAAGTCAAACTTCTCTGAAAGGAACTGTTGCCAAAAGGGATATAGCAAAAACAAAAGCTGGTAGAGGTGTATAATAACAATAGCTGAGATAAGCAAATGAAATGTCTTTAGAGGTATATGACAGATGTATTATTCCTCAGGTGCCCAACATCCAGATTTTTGGAGCAACAACAGCTTCAGTTCAAGAATCTGTGAAAGCAATAAAGAAAAAAAAATCAAGAATGTGAAGAGAGAGCCTACAAAATGGTAGAAAATCTTTGCCATCTGCACCTCAAAGACAGCATTAATCTCCAGGATATACAAAGAATTCAAAAAACTTAACAGACACACACACACACACACACACACACACACACAAAACAAACAAACAAACAAAAAACCCCTCACAAATAACCCAATCAATAAATGGGCAATGAAATTGAACAGGTACTTCACAGAAGAAGAAATATAAATGGTCAAAAATATATGAATACATGTTCAACATTTCTAGCAATTAGAAAAATGCAAATTAAAACTGTACCAAGATTTCAACTCACCCCAGTCAGAATGGCAATGATCAAGAATATACAAAATAAGAAATGTTGGTAAGGATGTGGGAAAATGGTACACTCATACATTGCTGGTGGGACTGCAAATGGGTGCAACCATTATGGAAAGTGGTATGAAGATCCCTCAGAAAACTTGGAAATGTTTTTGAATGTAGGAATTGGATCACGTAGGGCCTCATAAACCATTTGACTTCATTCTATTGACAAAGGCAAGACATGAATTTTAAAAATTTATTTATTTATTTATTCTAATTAGGTATATATGACAGCAGAATGCATTTTGATTCATTGTACACAATCACAACACAACTTTTCATTTCTCTGGTTGTTCAAGATTTAGTGTCGCACCATATATGCAGTCATACATGTACCTAGGGTAATGATGTCCATCTCATTCCACCGTCTTTCCTGTCCCCATTCCTGCTCTCCTCACCTTCCTCCCCTTCACCCAATCATAGTCAGACATGAAATTTTTAGTGAAATGGGTGACATGATCAGGTTTGTAACCAAAATATTAACACCTTGAAACATGTATTAATTATATGTGGAGTTCATTGTAAGTATAAGTTGAGCACTTAAGGTATTGTAGTAATCTGGGTGGAAGAGGAAAGGCCTATGGAAAATGTAATTGTAATTGAATGTAGAAAAGCAGACATACCATTATTAAGGAAACAGAGGAAATTCTTAAGAACTGGATATAATGAGATAAGGAGAGAGAAAATGAGGATCAAAGATTGCTCTAAAGATTCTAAAATGTGATGCTGGCATTGAGATAGGAAAAATGAAAAAAAATGGAGGAGAGAGTGCATTTAGTTTTGTACATGATGATTTTAAGATAGCATAAAATTTTTTATGCTTCTCAACAAAGTATCTGGTGATCAGTGAATATGAGTTGTTAGAGTCTGTAAACAAGTCAAAATAACACCTGGCATTTTGCCAGGGGAATGTTAGAGTTCGTAAACAAGTCGGGATGGTGCCTGGCAAAATGCCAGAGGGAGTGGTTTGAGAAGTAACAAAAGCGAGCCATTAAGTGTGGAGATTCCTTATTGGTTGACTGATGTATCTAGTTTATGCTAATTAGATAAGCTGTGTGGAATGTATAAATACTGCTCCTGTCCTGCAATAAATGGCTTCCACTGCTGCTGTATCAATCTACACAAGTTGCTCCTCACCCCCCGGTTATTTTGCTGCAGCCGGACTGCGGCAATGAGTAGCCAGAGAATCTGAGCATGAGTTAAAAATGTAACTCATTTGCCTGGTGGTGATTGAATTTGTGGATATCAATGATTTTACCTGAGAAAAAATCCTAAGACCAAGCCTTCAGGATTTCAAATCTCATCCAAAGACAGGAAAACAGTTTGGAGATTCCTCAGAAAACTTGGAATAGGACAACCTTTTGACCCAGTTATCCCACTTCTTGGTATGTACCCAAAGGACTTCAAAACAGCATGCTCTAGTGACACAGCCACATCAATGGTTATAGCAGCTCATTTCACAATAGCAAATCTATGGGACCAACCCTTTAACAGATGAATGGATAAAGCAAATGTAGTATATATACACAACGGAATATTACTAAACCATAAAGAAGAATAAAATTAAGGCATTTGCTAGTACATAGTTGGAACTGGAGACAATTATGCTAAGTGAAATAAGCCAGTCCCAAAGAACCAAAGGCCAGTGTTCTCTCTGATATGTGGTCCTAACACAATAGGGGCAGAGTGGGCAGGAGGGAAGAAAAGAAGGTTATTGAATTAGACAAAGGGGAATGAAGGGAAGGTAGTGGGATGGGATTAGGGAAGACAATAGAATAAATTGGACTTAACTTTCCTATGTTCATATATGAAGACCCAACCAGTGAAACTCCACATCACATACAACCATAAGAATGGGATCCTAATTAGAATAAGTTATATTCTATATATGTATAACATGTCAAAATACACTCATTGCCATGCATATCTAAAAATAACAAAAAATCAGAAAAAAGGTATCTGTGAAAGGTGATTCTACAGAAATAAACATAGGATGATGGTAAGGCTCTCTAAAGAGTTGTTTTTGTAGAAATAATATCTCCAAGTTAAATGGTAGTGTGGGTAAGCACTTTGTAATCATGCAAAAATTGTTGCTCGTGGAAAGGAGGGCTTAGGCAGGCAGGGCAAGATGACAAGTGAGGTGGTCAGGGGCAGAGGCTGAACAAAGGAGCATGGTGAGGGTCTTCTGATGAGGTCAACTTCCTGCTTGATGAATGCTCTTGGGGACATAAGCAGGGGACCCAATCAAACAGACCCTTCCACACTCATCCTCCTAAGCAGGGATCCAATAGAAAAATGAAAACAGATGAATGGACAGAGGGGGCACTAATCAATAATAGTGAGGAAAAGGTTGGCAGGGGAGGATATAAGGAAAGGAGGACACTCCAGAGACCATAAAAAGAATAAGCCAAAGCTTCCCTATCACATTTCCAGCTCTCTTCAGAGAGTTTATCTCTTGCTTTTACAATAAACCTACTTCTTGCTTGCTATCTCTGCATCCCGTTCTTCAATTCTTTGCTGAATGGAGACAATGAGCCCAGCACCCCTAGATGGTAACAAAGATGTACTAGATCTCACTGTGCCAACCAAGTAACCCTTGTACCATAGCACCTGAGCACAGGAAGGCTTGCTTTGTACCCACACAGTGGAAGGCAGCCAGTGTTCCACATAGACATTCAGGGATGCTGGTTGATCTTGCTCACTGAAACACGAGGAGGGAGTTTCTGGAATTTCTTTTAGTGACTTTTCACTCTGGGATTGGAAATGGCCCCTAGTACTTTCATTGCTATGGGACAGAACAAGTCTTACATCTCCTCCAAAGTGTAGCTAAGTAGAAAATGTTATTATTTGGGTGCCCAGGAAAGAGAGAACAGTCTAATTTGGGGTGAGAACTAGTAACATTTGATATGTGATGTTACTAGAGTCATCCCATACTCAATGTTCCATTGACAAACCAAGATCACAGAACTCAAAGAGAAGCTAAAATGAGGAAGTTTTAATATAGTAGATGGAAATGAAATAAATAACAATCAGTCCTGTTGATGAAGGCTACCAAAATTGCAAATCGTCAAATACCACCCTTTGGTAGAGGAGAAATTATGGTTATGAGAATACTCTTCACTCTCAATGACCAAATGGTAAATACATTCTGCCACAACCAACATCATTGAAGTTCACAGATCAGGGACTCCATACAACTGTCATAGACAACAGGTGTCATGGAGAGATGACAATAAAGAAAGTATCCTCTCTTCTTCACTTCTTTTTTTTTTTTTAATCTTTAGCTGTAGATGGACACAATACCTTTATTCATTTATTTTTTTATGTGGTGCTGAGGAACAAACCCAGGGCTTCACACATGTGAGGCAAGCGCTCTACCACTGAGCCACAGCCCCAGGCCCTCTTCTTCATTTCTTTTTAATGACCCATTCTTATGGTCCTTATCACTATCCAATATAGGGCTTCAGAAATTGAATTTTGTCTGTAACTAGAAATTGGTTTATTTAAAAAATTAAATTGCTATGGGATTAGTGACGTGATTATTCAATGAACTCTGGGTTCTTTAACAAATAAGACCATTAAAATCAGCCAATCCCCAAAAAACAAATGCCAAATGTTTTCTCTGACATAGGGAGGCTGACTCATAGTGGGATAGGGAGGGAGAGCATGGGAGGAATAGATGAATTCAAGATAAGGAAGGGGGTGGGAGGGGAAGGGAGGGAGTAAGGGATTAGCAAGGATGGTGGAATGTGATGGTCATCATTATACAAAGTACATGTATGAAGACTTGAATTGGATGTCAACATATTTAATATACAAACAGAAATACAAAAAAATTATTTTTTACTAATTCAGTTTGGAGTCACTCAAGTAACCAAAAATTTATAGTTTTTTACTCATCATACTAAACCTTCTTTAGAAATTAAGACTACCCAGGAATAATGAATCTATTTTTTTTAAACTGAGATTTAGCAGAATAAAGAATTAAATAAAATGCTATATTTTGGGTTCTTGAGTTTAAAATAAAAATAGCAAGGTATTTTTTAACTGTTAATTATTAAAATTTCTAAGTTTT
Source organism: Marmota marmota marmota (assembly GCF_001458135.2). Classification (NCBI taxonomy): domain Eukaryota; kingdom Metazoa; phylum Chordata; class Mammalia; order Rodentia; family Sciuridae; genus Marmota; species Marmota marmota. The sequence goes on along the minus strand of NW_026000174.1, from coordinate 40,611,784 downwards.
TCTCAACTATCAAAACTTTTTGTCAAGTGTAGTAATAACATTAATAGTAATAATAAAGTGATGCTGGTTATGTATTCAACCAAACTTTTATGAAGTTTTGATAATAAAAGTACATTCATTTCATTAACATATTGTTAAATAATTTACAGTTAGCTATGATGAACTTGGTTATTTTTTTAAAAGAGTATTACACTCAAACTTATCCATTAAAAAATAAAATTTTCCCTTTGCATTTACGGAGTAATATGCGTAGCAATATTTTGGAAGTGCACAAAGATCACATCTATGTCAAAATTTGCCTCCTTATGCCAGCCACTGATGATTTTTTTGCAACAGAATTATTTTATTTTATATCAAAAATGGTGCTTTGAATAAATCTGTCATATATTACTTATTAATTGATTGGTTAGTAAATCTTTTTTCATATTTTTTATTTGTTCTTTATTTATACATGACAGTAAAATGTATTTGGGCAAATTATACATACATAGAGTGTAAATTATTCTATTTAGGATCCCATTTTGGTTATACATGATATAAAGTAACCCTGCTCATGTATTCAAATACAAGGCTAGGAAAGTTACATCAGATAAAGTCTACTGTTCTTCCTATTCCCCTGCCCTTCCCTTCCTTTTGTTCCCCTTTGTCTAACCCAATGAATTTCTATTCTTTCCCTCCCCATCCTCCCTTATTTTGGGTTAGCATCCACAAGTCAGAGAGAACATTCAGCCTTTGTTTTGGGGGATTGGCTTATTTTGCTTATGATATTCTCTAGTTTCATCCATTACCAGCAAACACCACAATCTCATTCTTCTTTATGGCTCAGTAATATATATACATATTTTTTTTCTTTATCCTTTCATCTGCTGAAGGACACCTAGGTTGTTTCCATAGCTTAGCTAGTTTGAATTGGGCTGCTATAAATATTGTTGTGGCTGCATCACAATAGTATGCTGTTTTTAAGTCCTTTGGGCACATCCTGAGGAGTGGGATAACTGTCAACTGGTGGTTCCATTCCAAGTTTTCTTTCCAGAGTTGTTGCACCATTTGAAGTTCCACCAGCAATCTCCCACATCCTTGCTAACATTTATTGTTACTTGTATTCTTCATAATTGCCATTCCAACTAGAGTGAGATGGAATCTCAACGTAGTATAATTTGCATTTCTCTAATTGCTCGAGATGTTGAACATCTTTTCTTGATATTTTAACCATTTATATTTCTTCTTCTACGAAGTGCCTGTACAATTCTTTTGTACTTTTATTGATTGGGTTATTCGGGGCAAGTTCTTTGTGTAACTTGGAGATTAGTGCTCTGTCTGAGGTGCAGGTGTTAAAGATTTTCTCCCACTCTGTAGGCTTTCTCTTAATGTTCTTGACTGTTTCCTTTGCTGTGAAGTTTGATACCATCCATTTATTGATTTTTTTATTTTACTTATTGCACTTTGGGAGTTGTATTGAGGGTGTCAGTTCCTAAGCTGACATGGTGGAAAGCTTAACATATTTTTTCTTCTAGTGGTCTCTGGTGATCTAATGCCTAGATCCTTGATCCGCTTAGAGTTGAGTCTTGTGTAGGGAGAGATAGGGGTTCAATTTTATTCTGTTACATATGAATTTCCATTATTCCCAGCACTATTTTTTAAAGAGGCTATCTTTTCAACAATGCATGTTTATGGTGCATTTGTCTAGAATGAGATAAATGTATTTGTGTGTGTGTGTGGGGGGGTGTTTTTTTTTGTGTGTGTGTGTGTGTTCTATTCTGTTCCTTTGTCTTTATGTCTTTATACCTGTTTTGCTGCCAATACCATGATGATTTATTTTTTTACTGTAGCTCTATAATACAATTTAAGGTCTGGTATTGTGATGCATCATTTTTCTTGCTTTGGCTAATTCTGGGCGTCTTATTTTTCCTAATGAATTATATGATTGATTTTTCTATTTCTATGAAGAACATTATTGATATTTTAATAGGAATTGCATTAAATCTGTATAGCATTTTTGGTAGTATGGCCATTTTCACAATATTAATTCTTAATATCCATGAACATGGGAGATCTTTCCATTTTCTAAGGTCTTCTTCAATTTCTTTCTTTAGTGCTCTCTAGTTTTCATTATAAAAGTCTTTTGCCACTTTTATTAGATTGATTCCCAAATTTTTTTAGGCTATTATAAAGGGGATAGTTTTCTTTATTTCTCTTTAAGCTGATTGGTGTATAGAAATGCAATTGATTTATTGGTGTTGATTTTATACCCTGCTACTTTGCTGAATTCATTTATGAGTTCTAGAAGCTCCTAGTAGAGATTTTCGAATCTTCTAAATATAGAATCATGTCATCAAGAAATAGGGATAGTTTGATCTCTTCTTCTTATTTGAATCCCTTTAATTTCTTTCTTTTGTCTAATTGCTCTGGCTAAGACTTCAAGGACTAGGTTGAATAAGAGTGATGAGAAAGGTCATTTCTGTCTTGTTCCAGTTTTTAGAGGGAGCATTTTCGATTTTTTTCCATTTAGAATGATATTAGCCTTGGGTTTAGCATATATAGCTTTTACATTGTTGAGTTATGCTCCTACCATCCCTAATTTTTTTAGTGTTTTGAGCATGAATGGATGATGGATATTGTCAAATGCTTTTTCTGTATCTATTGATATAATCATGTCTTTCTTATCTTTAAGTCAATTGATGTGGTGAATTATACTTATTGATTTCTGTATGTTGAGCCAACCTTGCTTCCCTGAAATGAACCCCACTTGTTTATAATGCACTATTTTTTTATTTGTTCATTATTTGTTTTGCAAGTATTTTATTGAGAATTTTTGCATCGATGTTCATCAGAGATCCTGGTCTGAAGTTTTCTTTCCTTGATGTATCTTTGTCTGGTTTTGGTATCTGGGTGAGACTAGCTTCATAGAATGAGTTGGGAAGGATTCCCTCCTTTTCTATTTCATGGAATAATTTGAGAAATATTGGTGTAAGTTTTTTGAAGGTCTTGTAGGACTCAGCTGAAAATCCATCTGGTCCTGAGATTTTCTTTGTTGGTAGGCTTCTGATGGCATCTTAAATTTCATTTCTTGAAATTGATCTGTTTAAAATTTTATGCCCCCTTGATTCAATTTGGGTAGGTCATATGTCTCTATAAATTTGTCAATGTCTTCAAGAATTTCAAATTTATTGGAGTATAAATTTTCAAAGTAGCTTCTGATAGTCATCTACATTTCAGTGGTGACTATGATGCTATATCCTTTTTCATCATGAATTTTAGTAATTTGGGTTTTGTCTCTTTTTCTTTGTTAGCTTGGTTAAGGGTTTATCAATTTTGTTTATTTATTCAAAAAAACAACTTTTTGTTTCATTGTGTTTTTTTGAATTTTTTGTTTCAGTTTTATTGATTTTGGCTCTGATGTTTTATTATTTCTTGTCTTCTACTGCTTTTGTTGTTGATTTGTTCTTTTTCTAGGGCTTTGAGATGTAAAGTTAGGTTATTTATTTGGCGATTCTCTGTTCTTTTAAAGAATGAGCTCAATGTACTGAACTTTTCTATTAGAACTGCCTTCATAGTGTCCTGGAGATTTTGATATGTTGTTTTGCTATTCTTGTTCAGCTCCAAGTATTTTTTTAGTTTCATCCCTAATTTCTCCAGCTATCCATTGGTCATTCAGTAGTGTATTATTTAGTCTCCAGGTGTTAGAGTATTTTTTTATTTTATTGTTAATTTCTAATTTCATTCCATTATGATCTGATAAAATGCAAGGCATTATCTCTATTTTTTTGTAATTGCTATGAGTTTCCTTGTGGACTAAGATATGTGGTTTATTTTAGAGAATGTTCATTGCTGCTAAAAAGAAAGTTTATTCCTTCATTTATTCATTAAATATTCTATGCATGTCTGTTGGGTATAAATTATTTGTTGTATTTTTTAGTTCTATGGTTTCTTTATTTAGTTTTTGATTTGAAGATCTATCAATTGGGGAGAGAAGCATGTTGAAGTTGCCAGGTACTTCTGTGTTGCAATCTATTTGATTCTTGAGATTGTGAAGGGCTTGTTTGATACATCTAGATGCTCCATTGTTTGGGGCATAAATATTTGAGATTGTTATGTCTTATTAGTGTTTAGATTCCTTAAGCAATATGAAATGGCCTTCTTTGTCCTTTCTGATTAATTTTGACTTGAAGTCCACTTTATCAGATATGAGAATAGAAACACCTGCTTGTTTGCAAGATCCATGTGAATGGCAAGTTTTTTCCCATCCTTTTACCTTTATTCTGAGGATGTCTTTGCCTAAGAGATGAGTCTCATATTACATATTAATTGACTAGTTAATAAATCTTTATCTTTCAAAAATAATTTAAAGCTAAAAAGATAGGCATCTTATTAAAGATACTAATATCTAGCCAAAAAATTCTGTAAATATTTTTATTGATCTTTCCAGATCTACGTGTATGTGTATATAGATACATGCATAAAAATTGTACATACACAAAGTTGATTTTTTATTTTTATACATACTTTGGTCCCTTATAGTTAAAGTTTCATGGCTACTATTACTCCAGAAGAGATTTTTTTCTTTGTTGGATTGTGCCTTCTGAACAGAAGGACTCCAAAGGTTAAAGATTAATTCAGCTGATGAACTGTGGATATTGGTAAATTGACATTTCAAAGGGCAATGACATTCAGTTATGCTTTAAAACTCACTATCTCAGTAGATTAACATTTGAGTGTTTGAAAATATGTTTCCCTTATGCTTCAGTCACATTAGAACTTATTGACTTTTCTCATTTGCCCATTCCAGATCTTTGTGATTTTGTTTTGGAATATTTTTGCATATGTCAATTTTTCCTTTTAACTTCTCCAAATGAAGAGCCAAAGACATTTAAAAAACTGGTGGTTTATTAGTTTTTAAAATGAACTTATCTGACCTAAAATTCCTATGCACATATATCAATATAAACAGTGAATCTCACCATCAAGTATATCCACAAGACACTAATTTACAAAAAAAAAAAAAAAATCTGAAAGTAAATAGAAGAAAGATCAGTTGATTAGAGGGAAGGGAACAGGGGGTGGGAGCAAAGGAGACAAAAGGGAATTATTGGGGATTGAATTAGAGAAAATTATATTTCATGCTTTTATAATTATGTCAACATAAATTCTCTGGTCATGTATAACTAAAAAGAACCAATAAAATGGACTGTAAACATTAAAAAACAGGTATGAACTTTACAATTTGTAAAAATAGAGTTTAAGTCTAATAATTTTTAAAACATTGTTTATGTATAAGTAGATCTACATGGAATATTTCTCACCCTTCTTCAGTGCATAGCCAAAGTGTGAAAGGTGCAATCAGTATTCATCTGATTTGGATTTTCTACATTTGGACAGATTTACTTTATTAATCCTCAGGCCCATCAATATTCCTTACTCCTCAGAGGGTCCATTTTCTTGGGATACTTATCATGAGGCTTTATAGAAACTTTGAATAGCTTATACAGAAGCCCTTTGGAGGAAAAATACAAATGATAGATGCTAAAAGGAAAATCTGTATTTGCAATATAAGTTAAAACAAATATAGGCAGCTCTTATCGATGCCAGGACACACATACCCAGAAATAGGAAGTTACTAGCTATAGGCCCCAAAGAGACCACCCTTTTAGAAACTCCTTTAATAGACAAGAAAATAAAAACTCCACAGTATAAGCTGAAAAGCTTTTATTGCATACGTGATTAATAATACAACAGAACTTCAATTTCTGTTTCCTAATTTCCAATTCTGTAATAGTTTCACTGCAGTATAGTGGCAACTTAGTCACATTCTCACAAACTTGCATTATGTTCTATTTGTACTCTTGGAAAATTTAGGCTATAAATTCAGTTGCAGCCACTAATTTAGAGTGAACTAATGTCTGATTGATTTGAAATTTCCACCAAAGAAGATAGAAGGAGAGAAGGGAAAGAAAGCATGTTGAAGAGATAATATATTAGTGAAGAAGCAATCATCTGTACATGGTCCAAGCATCTTTCTTGAGATACCTTAATAACTGCAGATTCCATGACTCAAAAGTTGTCATGTTCACTGCACCAGATGAAAATCATCTAGTGTGAATAATGGAATGGTAATGAAGCAGCATTTTTAGAAAACATATTCACTAAGATGCTATAGTGTGGTTTGTCATGTAGTGGACACAATACTAAGACAACTTCTAGGATATGACCTGGTGGATTCAGGGCTAAGCCATACAGCCAGGTTAAACATAATTTGTTAATTCAGAGACCTCAAATCTGAAAATTCATGGATAACCTCTATTTCCAAAATGTCAGTGCTCTTTGCTTCAAATTTATCCAAATTTAATTTCCTCCAAAATGTTATAAAATTATTATTATCAAATTAACTTTTTTTAAGGCCAAAAAACCTCAAACTTTGTTTCTGTTCATTAAACCACAACTTTTCTTCCTATTATTACAAAACTATATTGTAACATTCATTTTGGTTACACAGAAAATATGAGCTAACTAATGATCCATTGCAAATTAAATAACTTGAAACATTCAGTCCTGAGAATCATAAAAGACAAAGGAAAATGAAAGTTATCACCAAGAGAGAAAAAGCAATGTGTTAATGTCAATTCCATATGGTACTGAAACACCAAGGTATACAGTTTTAACTCTGATTGCATATTTAGAAGCTCATCTGTTCTGTGCCAAACATTTGCTTGTCTAGAGAACTGAGCACTTCCTAAGCAGGTGTTTAGGCACCTTTTGACAAGAGCTAGTATCTTCTACAAGTATTGCATCATGCTTTCCATTTTACCTCCTGGCTTTTCCATAGACCTGAAACATGATTTGATATAAGCCAAAAATGTCCTGTTGACAGGTCATGCCTTGTTTATCAGCAGTGGAATAACTAGCTTCACAATTTGGTTGATATCTGTTATAAATCTATAGTCCCCCCTGAGGGGCATCAGCTGGACTCCTGGAGTGTACACCTTGATTCTAGAGAATCAGTGACACAAAATCCAGGTTTCCCATCTGACAGGTAATGAAAGAAAAGCTCAGTAACAGTAAGTGACCTCCCCAAGTTCACATGGCTAACTGTAAGTCTACACTTTTCTAGTTAGAAAAGAAATCTACATTTAAAATATAGTACCAGTGTTTTGTATTTATATGGTGACTTTTAATTTGCAATGTATTTTCTCACCCATTTCTATTTCTTGGCATAACTCTCTCTCTATTTATAGTCATCCAAGTTAATATTTATTCATTTCTCTGGTGTGCTTTTGAAAGGCCTAAAACCTTCTAGGCTTAAATGTATACATTCAAGTAGGAATTTGAAAACATGTCTGTGTGTATATTTAGGTGACAAAACATAAAATGAATAATTTCTTAATTCCTGGAGTCAACAAATGGTTCTTTGGGAATTCAATAATTGCACATAAGAATTTCTAGCTTTTTTTTTTTCTTTGCTGAATTTAAAAGAATGCACAGCGGGTTAAATAACATTTTTTTCCCCCTAGTGATGAAATGAAAAACATTTGTCTTCTACTAGAAGACAATTTCTACAGTATTTGTCAGGGCCGAGGGGATGTTAAAAATTAAGGAAAAATTAGGGGTGAAAATTTCAGGGTACAAATTTTACATGTGGAAACAACATTTCTACTCTCATCAGAAATTAATCTGAAACATTTACCGAGCCACAGTTATATGAAAGACATTGGAATAGACGCTGCTGAATTTGGTGCAAAACAAAAAGAATTCTAAGGAGCAAACAACAAACATGAAGCAAGTCCTTATCTACTTAGGACAACTGAACATACATGTATAGAACAAAGGTAAATTATGACTGAGAAGAAAAAGAGTTTATTACCACTGACACTTAGAAATATCTAAATGTGCCAGACCAATGGGGAGGGAGGGAGGGGTTCATTCAAGACTGTTTTAAAAACCCAGTGAAGTATTTGAGAAAGACAATCATATCAACTAAAAGTGATCTGGAAAAATGAACTACAAAGTAATTAGTCATACTAATTAATACTTAGAAAACAACATTTTAAAAGTATTAACATTCAAAATGAAGAGTTACTTGCATCATGGTATTTTTAAAAATGGGTTGTGTCAATAAAGAACATAATAACACTTTACAATAATGAAAAGGAAAATAATTTTAGTAATAGTACTTTTTTATTTGGGATTGAACCCAGGGGATGATAAACCATGAAGCTACCTCCCAGCCACCACCCCCCTTTTTTTTTTTTTTTTTTTTTTTTTTTTTTTTTTTTTTTTTTGAGACAAGGTCTTGCTAAATTGCTCAGGGCCTCACTAAGTTGCTGAGGCTGGCCTTGAGCTTGTGATCCTCCTGCCTCAGCCTCCTGAGCCACTGGGATTCCAGGTGTATGCCACTATGCCTGGCGTTATACTACTTCTAAATTATGGAAAGATGAAGTTCTGAATCAGGACGATTTGCCTATGATACCACTCCATGTGGTGGCAATTGACTAAAATTATAGGAAACTACATAATCATAGAAACTGGCTGTGAAATTTTTTTAAAAAATCAACAGAAAATAAATGTTATGCAAAATATTTAATAAATTCTGGGTTCTAAAATGCACTTAATATCCTTAAGTCACCTTGTTCTGTTTAGAGCATATACAGTTAGGAGAAGTTACAATTTGTATAGATAATTCTATAAACAAAACCTCTCCTGAGAATTGTCTAAAGAATTTCGGACAAATGAGCGGCAATTTCCTTACCTGAAATTGTGTTACAAAGTGTCACTTGCCTGCCCATTCCAGAACATGTATTAATTTTCCCCAATATCTCTGTTAACTGTGATTGTCACTAAGTCACCACCGTCACTGACAAAACTGTCAACTCTCAAGGCTCATAAATCTATTTGACATTCTTCTTGGCAGTGAATGGTGCACATTAGTAATTCAATTTTAGGATTACATTGGGAAGACAAAGGAAAAGCACAGTTTGTGGTTTGGCTTTCCAAAATCACCTCCTTGTGACCCCACCACCCCACTTTTAAATTTTTTTTAGTTGTAGATGGACACAATACCTTTATTTTATTTGCATATTTTTATGTGGTGCCTGGGACCAAGCTCAGTGCCTCATGCATGCTAGGCAAGCACTCTGCCCACTGAGCCACAACTCCAGCTCCTCCTCTTTCCCTTTTCACAGTGGTTTCTTTCCCATTGATGGCAGAGAGCTCCCAATGGGTCTGCCAATCACCACATACCATTGCTCCTCACCATGGTGATTTGCTTAAAGGTGGGCACCTGGCCCAACCCAGCCAAAGTAGCTTGCCTTCAAGATTTTTTTTTTTAATTCCTTTTCTTCCCCATGGACAGAATTTTTAAGGATTTAGCTTCTGAGTGAGTTAAATCACTATTCAAGGAGAAGCAGACCAGAAGAGGAGAGAAAAAGACAGAGTGGATCCAGTTTTATTTCCAACAGAACCTTAAAGTTCCAAATCTGAAGTTGGTGTCATTTGCCTGTGATTGTGCTAACCCAGATCTTGATTTCAAGAAACTAACTTATGAACATTAAGGTATTAGTTCCTTCATTAGCTGTGTTGGTCAGGTACCTATCTGAGTAACATGTTACTACATGGGTTAGATCTGACTGGATGGGTTTACCTTAGTTACTTTTTCTTGCCACTTAACTTACTCTAGAAGAGGACTTGGTCTTTTCTATATCCACATGGAAACTCAGGCATACCCAGTTATTTCTTTATGTCTCATTTCGTATAGCCCATCTTTCTAATTATAAATATTGCTATATCTGTAAGGGTAAAAGAAATTGAAGTTAAAGCGTAAAAGTTAAAGGGTAAAAGATCGGGTGTTGTAAAAGTTTCTAAGCTGCAAGGTCTGAGTTAGCTGTTAAGACAATGCTTAGAACCGCCCAGTAAACATTTCCCCTGATTGTCTGGTTGTTTAATAACTGAAGGGGTCTGTGTGGTTGCACGCAGGCATTGCAGGGCCTGGACCAATCAGTTTAAATGTAACCCCCTCCTTAGGAATGACCTATCACTCCAGCCTGACCTGTTCCCACCAATGAATGAACCAATCATGTTTAGGAGTTGTTGTTCAATTTTCCCACGCCTAATGATGATTTGTTCTGATGTATACAAAGCCCTCCGCCCTCCCCAAAAAGTGTACTTAAGCAATCCTCAGCCCCTGCTCGGGGCTCTGGGCTGCTTTCCCTTCTTGAGTGGGCACAGAGCCCCAGCATGCTGGTTCAATAAATCCCCCCTTCTGCCAATTGCATGAGTGGTCACTTGGTGGTCTCTTTCTCCGACGTTTCGCGGGACCCTTACATATCTTTATGTTGGGCTTGGGAGAGAGATGATTCTGGGGGAAAGGACATAGTCTTACCTGGTCTTGCTATTGAAACCTGATACTGGTATTCTATAAATGTGAAAGCAACATTGTCAATACTTCAATAATTTTTAAAAAGTTTTTATTAAGTACATTATAGTTATACATAATAGTGGGTTCATTTTGACATAATTGTACACTCTTGCCATCATTCCCCAGTGCCTCTTCTTTCCCTTCCCTCCTCCCTTCCCCTGTGCCCCTTCCTCCTCTATGCTACTATCTTCCTTTGGTGAAGGTGGTCCTGCATCCGCTGTCTGACAGGGTCACAGCGTGGTGGATGCTGCGGCAGGGCTGCACCATCTGGAAACCGGAACCATTAGAAATTTAAGTGTTTTGTTTATGATACTCATGATATGGATAAAGGGGCGTATGCCAATCAATAATGAAAGTATGTATTGCTTGAGATTGCAGGAAAATTCCCAGAAGGAGACTAAGGATACAATTGAGACATGCCATGAGGTGCGTTTTAATATTCCTCAGGATACAAACAATAGTCTCAAGCCTAAACAACAAGAAATATTTATCCCATGGTTAACAATTCACATAACCCCCCTCCCCCAACCCATCCTAAAGCCACAACCTGTACAACAGCCTGGCTACAGAAAATCAATTGCTGTGCCAACAGTACAAGGACCACCGCATGTAGTGAGAAACTGATGTGACTCCATTTTTGAAATACCAGCCTCTAACTCAGAGCAGGGCCTGTCCAAAGTGGGGTGGGGTGGGGATGACCCTTGTCCTTGGAAAACCCACAGAGCATTCCTAAGAGCCAGATATCACTAACTGCAATGACCAGATGTCCTTGACTCAGCAATGCAAGTTCCTGTAAAGACCAAAGAATGCTTGAGGCCAATCAGAGTGAGACAGGGAAGATACCTGAAATACCAAGCAACCCACCCAGTAGTATTGTGATTGATAACGTGATTAGGCAACCCTGCAGTTTAGCATATACACTCTTGCAACCCCTCACGGCCTAAACCAATCAGGCAAATGTATCCACCACTTGAACTCACCAATCAACCTTACCTGACTTGTTCCCGCCAATGAATGTGCTAATCAACGTTAAGAGTTGTTTGATTTTCCTGCAGTGTGAAATAATTTACTGTGTGATGTTGTGTCACATAGAGTATCCCCCCCAAAACCTATAAATCCTCACTGAACAAAGGACCAGGACTCATTCCCTGGGACCACTGCATCAGTCCAGAAATGGTTGTGAGTCCAGGCTCAAGCCTGCAATAAAGACTCTTGTTGATTGCATCGGATTCAGCTCCTGGAGGTCTATTGGGGTCCCAGGAATCTGGCATTACAGTTGCTTTGATATCCCCTTTGAGGACAAGAGGCTAATAAAAATACATTCCCCCACCCAATAGACCCGCTTTTGCCTTACACAGAAACTTATGATGAAAATGGAAAACACAGAGTTAATATAAATGACAGATGGGTTGAGGTGTAAAGTGCCCTTTAGTTAAAGATTACAAAGTGGTAAGAATTGGTGTGCTTTGACCAAGGATCAAAGAAGTTCTTTAAGAAAGCAGTTGAATAGGTCATATGAAAAAGGAAATTACCATGGAAATAGAATAATGTAAAATTAACATAGATATATTTTAGAGGCACTTCAGAGTAGTAGGCTTTTAAATAATAGACTTTCAATACTTTAAGTGTGTTTTACTGGGATTTTACTTTAGAAGTAAGAAAGCTTACCAATAATCATAAGTATGCTTTAAAGTTAAAGGTTAATGAAATAATTATAGGTATGCTTTAAAGTTAGAAGTGAATAATAGGTCAGGAGTCATGTAGTCTAGTTGTGTTGCCTAGCACCTAGTGATTGAGGTAAAAACATAAAAGCTTAATCATGATTGACTAAGGTTACAGAAAAATATTTTGAACAATGTACTCAATATCTTAGGTAATCAATGTATGTCAGAAAAGATTGTAACTCTTGAAAATTATGTAAATCAAAAAAGTTTTGTGCTTTGAAGCTATCCATTAACTACCTAAAAAAACACCTGTAAAAAAGGTATAAAAATTGTTAGAGTCTGTAAACAAGTCAGGATGGCGCCTGGCATTTTGCAGAGGGAGTGGTTTGTGAAGTAACTCCAGAGAGCCATTAAGTGTGGAGATTCCTGATTGGTTGACTGCTGTATCTAGTTTATGTTAATTAGATAAGCTGTGTGGAATGTATAAATACCTCTGTTGTCCTACAATAAACGGCTTCCACTCCTGCTGTATCAATCTACACAAGTTGCTCGTC
>NW_026000174.1:40575316-40598920 GCF_001458135.2 Marmota marmota marmota | reverse complement strand
GTATCAACGTACACAAGTTATTCGTCACCCCCCGGTTATTTTGCTGCAGCCGGACTGCGGCAAAAAATAAAGGTCCCTCCAGGGACAGCAGAGATTTCTTCTGGAGGCTGCTCATGACTTGCAACCTGTTGTCCTGACTCTTCTTTCGCCAACACCACTCCTCTTTCAGGACCCCTGGAACAAGCTGCCCTCCTGTCGGGGACTGGACCTCTTGGCATTCCTTCTGCTTTTTTATTGTATATTTAATTGTTGCTTTATAAAAAATACATGAAGGTGGAATTCACTATGGTATATCCATCTATATATATATGTGTGTGTGTGTGTACACAGTATAATTTAGTCAATTTCATTATAGTTTTTTCAGAAATTATAATTGAAGAATCTATATCCCAGCCTAATTTTTCTTACCAGAGATTATGCCTGATGTTGATTTCTTCCTCAGTCAATGGACTTCTGAAAGGGCAAAACTATCTTGGGGGTCCTTTCCACCTCTCTGGAACATCTTCTTGAGAAGTTTCCTTTTAAGACAGGTTTAACCATTCCCTTCCACAAAGACCTCATTTGCATTTCTTACAATGCACTCAGGTGCAGGGGCACACAGCCCCTGGTGGAAGTGATTTTCCTTTTCATCTGATCACCTCTCTTTGCTAAAGGGACAGCTCCAGTTGTTCTCTCCTCCTTTCCCACACTTTAAACAATTTTAGGTTTCAGCACTACTGCTCCCTAAACACTAAGAAGCTGGCGGCCAATGGTTTTATCAGAATCTTTGACTTGCTTACTATAATGCCAGATTCATGGGACCTCAATAGACCTCCGGAGCCGAATCCGATGCAATCACACAAGAGTATTGCAAGCTGGAGCCTGAACTCACAACACAGTGTGATGCATCGGTCCCGAGGAGTGAGTCCTGGCCCTTAGTTCAGTGAGGATTTATAGGTTTTGGGGGGATACTCTATGCGTCACAACATCACACAGCAAATAATTTCATACTTCGGGAAAATCAAACAACAACTCTTAACATTGATTAGCACATTCACTGGCGGGAACAAGTTGGGTAAGGGTGATTGGTAAATTCAAGAGGTGGATACGTTTGAACTGATTGGTTTAGGCTGTGAGGGGTTGCAAGAGTGTGTATGCTAAACTGCAGGGTTGCCAAATCATGTTATCAATCACCAAAACTACTGGGAGGGTCTCCTGGCATTTCAGATATTTTCCCTGTCTCATGCTGATTGGTGGTTGCTAGGGGGTTGCTATGGGTCCTCACCTAGTGTAACTGAGTCAGGGACACCTAGCACCAAACCATGATATAGTCAATTGGCTAATTAATGCTTACATGGGTGATCTAGGATTTGGCTTTAGGATATATGTGCTTCGCTTATTTTATATTATTTTTCTCCCTCTGGGGACTCTGTCAAAACATGGACACAACAATAAGTATTATATTTAACACATTGTAACACTGTCAAGAAGATAATTTGCTATTTGTTTGGATGTGTATTTATTGAGCATCTATTATGTGACAGACACAGATTAAGACTTTGGACAGTTTTAGGTGCGGTAGTCTACTTTTACTCCCTGGGATGATAGAGGAGTTCATTATCCTCAAGGAAAATAAGGATTGAAGAGTACTGTGTTATTTGTTCAAATTATTTTCTTTTTAGTTTTGAATAATGTATAACTGGAACAAATGGATAACCTTCAAGTAGGATTTGAAAGACAAAGTAATGCAGAAATGGAAGCTCCTGAAATCAAATTTACTTAGTCTATTTTCTTCAGCATATACACTATTTAATTCTTGTTTGACTGCCTTCATGTGGAGCAGATAATCCCCAACTCCATAGTTTACACAAGTAAAATAATATTCACAAATCTAGGTAACACTTTTTGGGGGAAAACAAATACCACCACACCCTCATCACTTCCTAAATACCCTTATCAGTAACTTGAGGATTTCTCAATGTTGAAGAAATAGAAGTATTTCTGTCCATACTTAATCTACTTAGTATTTTTCATCACCTCAAGGAAAACATGAAGACATTCAGTGAGAGGTGGCATTTCCTGGGGAACATCATTTTAAATAGAGAATCTCTTCTAGAAAGTGTGGAAATGATGTTGAAGCCAGAATTAGACAGGCAGTCAGTGTAGATAGGTAAAAGGAGTCAGGTTGGATCTAGGAGGTCAATTTTGAGTGAGTCTGGGAAGTTGGAGATTGTTCCATAAGAGATCTTATCAAGAACCTGCCCCTGCTCCAACCTGTTGCCAAAGTGACTTGTCCCAGGAATTGCCCCGGCCACAGGAGCTATAAGGTTGTTAATGTGTCCTTGGCTACTCCATCCTGCCCTTCCCCCTTCAGCCCAGCTATTTCCCACCTTTTGGCCCTCCCAGGGGGCATTCCTGGACCTAGTCACTAGCAGGAAGGAGAGAGATAGGGGAAGAGGGCAGGAGAATAAAGGAAGCCCAGGACATATAAAAAGGGCAGAACACTTTGCCTCTTGAGATACCAGGATACCAGCTATGGCCCCCTTCTCTCTCCTGAGAGAAGTCTATGCTACCCATTTTTAAATAAACCCTGCCTTATATACTTGCTTTGGCGTGCTTCTTTAATGTTCAAACTTCAACATGTGGGGAAGCAGGTCTACCAATAACCGGTGGTATCAATGTCAAAGCTAGAATGATGTACAACCCACCCCAACAACACAAGGATCAAAGTTCATCATTCCCCTGTTTGTCAAAATAAACCTGAGCTGTAGAAGAGAAATATGTGCCACCTGTTGATAAAAATAATAACCACTGGTGAATCTGTGCATTTTGAGTGAGGTTGTCTTTTTTTGTTTTTCTCTAATATGAACTTAATATTCTAATGCAAGAGCCAGTCACAGGCTAGAAGAGAAAGGGATTATTAAGTCTCTTTAATGGAATTTCCTGCATTCCCCTCATATCTGAAGACACCTCAGCCATCACTTGATGGAACCATTGCATTCTGTTACATCAACTCACATTGGTGGCTACTATAGTTTGGATCTGGAAAACCTCCCCAAAGCCCATGGTTAAAGTCTTAGTGGAGAATTCATAGAGTAGAAGCTATATAATAAGAACCAAATGATGCCAAAGCATATTATTTCATGTAGCTGTATCTAGCAAAACTGAGATCCTGAAAACAATGTAGGATGCTTCAACAGCTTTTGAGGTTACTTCACAGATGTCTGTACTATTTCTTTTTGTGATGCTAAGTAAATATTTTATTAGGGAAAAAAACAACTCTCCACAAGAAAATATAATGCATTTTCTTAAAAGCAAGTTTTTCAATCACATTTTAGTTTAGACCTCTTTGTTTACTAAGAACTGCTTGTTTTACCTGCTGCTTTTCTCACCTGTCCAGATTCCAAAGCAGATGCAGATTGTCTGCTTGCTTGCAATATCAGGCCAAGACATATTGCAACTGAATGGACTGAAAGAACGTAGTTCCATTAGAACAAAGAAGGATTCTGCATGTGGTTCATATCAATCAAGGGCACTTGGAAAGCAGATGAGAATGAAGACTCAGATCTTTGTGGAAATAAACTGCTAACACATGCTCTGCTCCTGTGTGATATTCTGAGCAACATAAGTAATTGGCAACTGGAGTGACTTAGGAAAGACATCTAGATCAAACTGATTCTGCCTTGAAAGACAGCAATCAAGGGATGTCAATATGGAAAATCTGTTCTACACTGGGGGGTTGAAGAAAGAGATTCACACACGGGGTTTCAAAATGGAAGAACAGATTTTTTTTTTTTTTGCAGTTGTGTAGTTGTAAGTGGACAGAATGTCTTTATTTTATGTGTTTATTTTTATGTGGTGCTAAAGATCGAACCCAGTGCTTCACACATGCGAGGCAGGTGCTCTGCCACTGAGCTACAGCCCCAGCCCAGAAAACCATATTTTTAAAAACAACTTTCCAATCGGTTGCTTTTAAAACAGAGATGGCTAAATTTGTGTAGAGACAGCCTGGGTTGAAATCCACTTTTTCCTAAGAACTTCAGTGCTTTTATATTTGTATGTATATGTAGCTTGCCAACCGCTCCATGGTTGCTATCTACTTGATAAATCCATAGCTGCTTTCTTCTTATAAAAAATGGTTTCTTGTGTTAAACTTTAAGCCTTATTTCAACCTATCACTATTTCATGAAACATTTCATGAACAAATGATAGTTCACAAGCATTTACATAACTATGAAATAATTTTAAGTTTCAAACTATTAAGCTTTCCAACCATGCCTGGTGTAGGAAAGATTGACTAATAATCCTCGCTGTGCTTCTGATGGAATTACTGAATAATTCAAATAAGAGATTATTTAAAGCAATGCTGCTGAAAGGAGGAGGCTGGGTAAGTGACTTGTTGATTCATTATCTTGTAGTTTCTTATTGCTGCATATGAAAATAGTGAAGCAAGAATAATGCCATTTTCTAATCTCTGTAGGGGAGATTCTTTTTCAGGAGATGTCACCCGAAGGCGTTAACAACCGGGAGCACTTTGTCTTGTTATGTTGTTCGATTACTTTTTGATAATTTCATTGTTAGAGAAGCAAGTAATTGCTCAAGATTTTTTTCTATCTGAGGCACTGCCTGAAAGTTTGTGAAATCTGTCCCTTTGTAAATTCCAGAAAACCTCACTGCTGCATTTTCAAATCTCATGCTCTCTACAGAGTTATCATCCTTCACCTAATAATAAAGATTGCTGGTTCACGTCCCAATGTGTTTTTACCATTTTTAAAAGAACATTTATGTGCATTATCTTATTCGGTCTGCCTGAATCTCTTCAAAACAGGGATCTGGGCAGGAATTGTATAAAGGTGGCCTTCATTGTACACATGATGGTGCAAGGAAGTATTATTAGCCATGTGGAATGATCTTTATTTATGATGAAAATTCTTACCATCACACAGTTTTGTTTTAATGCTCATAACAAAACACTACTAAAAGAAGAATTATAGTTTTTAGAAACCTTCACTGGGTCCATATTTTACACAGACAAAGTGCTAGGAATTTGGAGAATGTGGTTTTATAAAACCTTTGAAAAAATCATATGAGGGAGACATTTTTAAATGAGAGAAATGAGGTTCAAAACCAAGTAAGCATCATGTTCTCTTAGAGATGGAACAGGAAATTAAGTAAATAAGAAAAATGAGATTGTCTCTTTATGTTTGTACTGTAAAATCAACATACGATTAATGAATGCTAAGAAGTGAAAATGTTTCATTAAGGAGAGACAGTTGTTTCCAGAAAGCAAGTACTTTGACTAAATAAAAAGAGGTCAATATGCCAGAGGGTTGGTATAAAAGTTTAGTGGTAGCAGCAAATGGAATGTGCATCCAACCAACATTCTAAGGAAAGATAAAAATGATAAGATTTTAATATTCCAGTATTGTTAGAAAGACCTCTCATGATATAAAGATGGACTTGTAAAATGATGTAAACCTGATGATGATTAAAATTCTGTTCATCTGCTTTTTTTGTTCAGATCCACATGACATTCTAATTATGCTTTGGTTTTTCATGAAGTCTTCCAACAGAGATAACATAATGAGGACTCACATACTTCAAACCGAATGACAAATATGTTTTAAATAGAAAATTGAAAATCAGCCTTCTGATTTTATACATCAGTGTTTTATAACTTTGGTAAGTGCAATTATATTTTCCCTGAGAAATTAACCTGCTCATTCAATTTAATTTATTGATCTTCTAGGCTTGAGGGGTAAACATTTGGCTTTGATAACTCACAATGTGTTAAATTAATGATTGCATTATGAAACTTACAAAAAATTATGGAGAACTCTTCCTAAAATCATGTACCCTATATCTCAGCTTCTTTTAAGTAATAATATTTGGACACCTAATTCGTTCCAGGCTTGTTTCAGATTCTGAACATGTATTACTCATCTAAATTTCATATAAACCCTAGTTGAAATGTGTTATAATATGCATTTTCTATATTAAGGAATTGAACGTTACATACCCAGAAAACTAGTATCTTGTAGCTTAATGCCATGTATACTAGAAGAATCAATGGCATACTTTAAGCCAATTATATTTCAATCTTAACACTTCAGTGTCTGAATTCTGATTGTTTTTCCTCAATTAACTGAATTGGTCTAGGAGCATGGAGAAAGGAGCTACCTTAGGTAACTAGCAATTGCTAGGCAATACATGACATCTCAGTTCTCAATGCATATCACATACCATACAACAGATGGCCATGGCTATGCTTAAAAATCTGATAAACGGATAATTTTTCTAGATCTCTATTCATTCATCCATGACTTCAGGAAAGTAGAGGAAGGAGATAGGGGTAGGAAATAGCCAATTACTTTTAGTGATAGCTCAGCATTTGTTTCTTAAGAAAGTAAGTTCAAAGAATTAAATTTTCATGCTAAATATCTCTGGAAAGAGAAGAACATTTGCTGTTGAATTTTTGATAACCTTTAGGTAGAACAGCTACAAAATAACAAATATATTTTCTTTTGATATGTTAGCCACAGATGCTCATGGTAGAAGACTTGCTGGTGAGAATTCGTGCATTTATTCATTCAATAGTAGGTTATTTTAGTGCTTAGTCTGCATCAAAGTTTAAAAGTATGGAGTGTTTCATTGGCACAGAACCACCATATTGACCCAGCTATTCCATTCCTTGATATTTATCCAAGAGAATTCAAATCAGCATAGTGTAGTGATACAGACACATTAATGTCAATAGTAGTCAATTCACAACAGATGAATGGATAAAAAAATGTAGTGTATATGCATAATGGAGTTTTACTCAGTCATGAACAAGAATGAAATTGTGGCATTTGCTGATGAAACTGGAGAACATCATGCTAAGTGAATAAGCTAGAGTAGAAAACAAAGAGTCAAATATATTCTCTCATATGCAGAAACTAAAGCAAAAGAAAAAAGAGAGAACAAAAGAGAGATTCCCATGTAAATAAAAAAAAGGGTGAACAATGGAATAGAAAAAGAGGATTGAAGGGGAAGGGTAGGGGAAGGGAAAAGGGAAGAACTGCTGAAAAAAATTGACCAATATTCAAATATGAATATACCACAGTGAATTCTACCTTTATATATACGTATAAAGCACCAATTTAAAAATAAATAAATAAATGGAAGGAAACCCATAGAATAGAGGGAGGGGAATGATGAATGGAGAAAAGAAGGAGAAGAGAAAGTACTGAGGACTAAAGTAGAACACATTATATTCCATGCATGTATGATTATGTCAAAATTAACCCCACTGTTATGTATAACCATAATGCACTAATAAAATCATTTTTAAACATGGCATTGGGAACATATCAAGGAATTAGGGAGTGTTTCATTTATCAAGACAACCCACACCTAGAAAGGGAATATAGATGAATAAATGAATCATTAAAATTCAATGAGATGAGTTTTGCCTCTGTTTAGATCCTAGTCCCATCACTCAGGATCTGTGCGACCATAGAAAAACTGCTAACCTCTTTTATTCTCAGTTTATTTCTACATTTATGACAATTAGAGATAACGTGAGAGCAATAGGTTACATGATGGCCCTCAAAAATATATGTCTTTGTCCTAATCTTCAGAATTTGTGAATGTTCCTTTTTTTGGAGAAAGTTAAGAACTGTGGGTTGAGATCATGGTGAGTTATTGTGGTGAGTCCCAAATCAATGGCAATTGTTCTTAAGAATGCAGCTGTGTGGCCACAGTCCTGAAGAAGCCGACAACCAGTACAAGTGGGAAGAGACAAGGAGCAGAATTTCCTCTATATCCCCAGGAGGGATGGAAACCCTGCTGACACCTTAAATTTGGACTTCTGGCTGTCAGAAATGTGACAGAGTAAATTTTTGTTAAGTCACCAAGTTTATGATAATTTGTTACAGTAGCTTTAAGAAATGTGCTGATGACATTACCTGGTGCACATTAGGTATGCAATAAATCATAACTAAGGGATGAGGATGAGGCTAATTCTCTTATAAGTGAAAAGACTCAAAAGTGTTCATTCAACACACACAGTTCTATAGGAGATCTGTTTTTAGATTGTTTTGACAAGCTCTTAAGATACATTTTTAAAACACTTACATTAATGTTCCTTCCAATTCTGTTGGCAACTTGGTCTGAGATGTTTTTATCTGTACGTACACACCACTTTAGCTACTAAATACATCTTATTTTGCCTTTTTAGTAAAAGTCAAGATAAAAAAAAGAAGACAGAACACAGGATTTAAAATTATTTAGTATTGATAAAAACAGTAGGAAAACACATTCTGAATGTCAGTTGCAGGTGCACTGATGTAGGCAAGGAGACGCACAACATTGGCATGTGCAACTCACTAAATCAGAACTGGAATTGGTGAGTCCAAAGCCAAGAGCTAATTATAAATATAATTAACATTGTTTTCCATGGGCCTCTGGAAAGTGTTCCAGGTTGACATTCATTCAATTTCCAATGAGTGATAAGATAGGTATTGTCAAGGCCACTGATATCTCACATTAGATTGGAAGAATTATTTGTTTATTATTTCTCAAAATATATGGGTGTAAGAGTCTAAAACCTTGGAATTCCAACTCAAAAGCTTTTATAATTATAAAATTTTGTGATAAATAATACTCTGATAGCAAGGAGACTGACATGAACACTCTCTCTCTCTCTCTCTCTCTCTCTAAAAATTAAAATGTTTTGGTGTTTTTGTGTGACACAGTATGAGTATAGCCAGTTAGTAGTTATATCAAGGAATGGAGGCATTTTCAAAGAATGACAGTTAATTTACTATAAATATTGCTTATTGTTGAAATTATTGTCTTGAGATTAGCAAATATCTATAACATAAAATCAGATAGGAATATCTACCTTAAACACATATTAAAAATTCTAAAACTTTTGAACACCTTTCTCAAATAACCCAATTTCACAAAATCTATTTTAAGTTATGGTCCATGTCTATAGTTCCAGCTAATCTGGAGACTCAAGTGGGAGAATCACTTGAACCCACAATTTCAAGACCCACCTGAGCAAGATAGCAAGACCCCATCTCAGAAAAATTAAAAAAAAATTTAAAAAAGAATCTATTTTAAGGAAATAACATCTAACACTGAAATGAGTTTTAAGACCCAAGATTTGTTACAACAGAGGTAAAACTCCAAACTACTTAAGATGCTGATAATATTTGAGCAGCCAGTGGAAAAGAGAGCAAAAAGAGGGACAATTATCAAGTCAATTTAAATGAGGTACTGAGGACAGATCTAGTAAAGAACTCACCTTGTCAGGGAAACCAGATATCTCCATTTCCATCTGTAGTAAAAGTATTGGGGACAAAGAAGTATGATTCTAAAGGTGTTATTTAAAAATAGAGTCAGACTGTTCCCATGGACTTTTATGTGTGTTGCTAGATGTTATAGTTTTGATACGAGATGTCTCCCAAAATCTCCTGTGTTAATACTCAGAAGTGATATGATTAGATTATGAGAGCTCTCACCAAATCTGTCCGTCTCAGTTTGAATGAACTGACTAGGTGCTAACTGCAGGCAGTTGGGGCGTGACTGTAAGAGGTGAGTAGCTAGGGACATGCCCCGCAAGGGTTCATCTTCCCTGAACTTCTTCCCCTTATTCTGCCTCTCTCTGCTTCCCAGTTACCTTTTTGTTTCCCTGCTCACTAGGTGAACAGGCTTCCTCTACCACCTTTTTGCCATGATGTTTTGTTTCACCCTAGGCCCAAAGAGATGGAATCAGTCAATCATGGACTGAACCTAAAAAATCATGAGCCCAAACTAAACTTTTCCTCTTTTAAGTTGTTCTTGTTGGGTGTTTTGATTACAGTGATGAAAGGCTGACTAACACACTAGGGAGAAGATTATTAGTAAAAAAAAAAATAAAGAAAGATGATTCAACTCTCTGCCATCAGGGAACAACCAACACTAGTTTGCTATAACTGGAGATGTGCCATTTATTCCCACACTGTGGTAAATGGGACTAGTCTCAAACCAGGGGAGGCTCCTGAGAATCTATAGTGGGCCCTAGAAAGCTACCGGTGCACCTGAAAGAGGTAAAAAGGAGTGGTCACTCATTTAGCATTTGACAATGACACTATATAGTTTTTGCCAATGAAGATGATTCTCAGTAAATGTGAAGAAAGTGTGTGCCATTTCTTCAAAGGATTCTAAACCCCACAGAACTGGTGGGAGCCAGACGAGCTAGGTACTCTAAATATGTTAATCAATTTTCTACCATGGTGGACACCATGGTAGCCAGAGAATGTCATTGTCCAGTGGCATTCACATGAATGCAGATCAGATCCAAATTCATGAGGACATGTGAGATACTATTGTGCAACAACTTGGCAACTCTCCAGGGTTTTTGCATTTTTTTCAGGATTACATAAGGAGGCAATGTCAAAAACCAGTGAGATTTGAATAAGTAATTCAAATATGACCTCCTTTATACCAAGAGGCCAAAAAAATTTTGGTAGCTGGTAAGGACAAAAACAATTATGCTAAAAATATTCAACCATTAACAATAATTCTTAAAAAGACCTTTTAATACAGATGAAAAATTCTTCTGTGTATATACACATATGTATGTATATACATGCATGCATATATACACATATACTATATACACACACACATATATATATACACACATATATACTTAAGTATCTCTATTTATGTCTAATTTTATGTTTATTATTGTAGCAGGCTAAAATGCTAAGTGGATTTCAACCAAATAAAGAGTTTTTGGTTTAAAAGTTAAATTATTTAAGGTACATGAAGATGACTTTGAATGGTTATGTTTAGTGACTCAATTAATCACTGATTTTGCATGTTTTTTTGACATCACATTTTAAAAATCTCAGTGAATAAAGTTCAGAAGCATAATGAATTTTATTATTTTAGTTACTTCTAGTGGGAATTTTTGTAAGAGCTAGGTACTCTAAATATGTTAATCAATTTTCTAAGATTTTTTATTTAATTATTCAACCAATCTTCATTTTGTAACTATGTACTGAGTTAGGTGCTATGAGTACAACAATTTTTTTTTCCTATAATATAAGGTAGTGATAAAGGTTTTGATAAAACAGGAAAGTAAGGGAAGATGAGAGGAGAATGATAGGCCAGGTCAGAGAAATCCTAAGAATAAGAAAGTAATTACTAATTTTATTTATTTTCATTTATAGTTCAGTATATTTAAATAAATCATGTCAAATAGCCATACTGTAAGCAAATTTGATTTTACAGCATCCATTAGTTCTTAGCTCTACCAGTTGAAGAAATTAATGATTTGAGAAAATTTGAATATTGGAAAGAAATATTGTGTGTGCATTTCAGTATGTATTAAGTGTATATGTAAAAAGAAATCCTAAAAAAAGGAAATATCTACATTAAGCTTTATGTTCAAGAGCTAAAAAGAAACTGAATTTTCCTGAATTTCTATCAAAAAGGAATGTCTGCCTACACGTTTAGTATGTTAAAAAAAAAAAAAAAAAACTCTTTGAAGACACAGACAAGTGCTCCCCAAGGACACCAATATTTGAGATCATTCTAAAGCACTCTAGTCATCAGAAATTGAACAAAAGGAATGTTTACATACCCAAAGAGATGTCAGTGGTCCTCCAAGAATTTATAAAAGGATCAAACAGTGAATGGTATGACTAATGGACCCAATCAGAAACATCTCTTCTCAACAGCAAACTCATTCAATCAGGCCTACACCTCTCTTTTTGAAAGCCAGTTGTTGACCTCTTTACTAGGACATTACTGCCTGCTGCTGAAACTCAGGAACAAAGGGGCTTTTTCTGGAACTAAACCCAAATTCTAGCATGAGGTTCAAGTGACTTTGATCTAGAAAGATTTTCCATATATATTAAAATATCATGAACAGAGGAAATAAATCATGGTTACAAAACATAAATTCTTGATTCAAATGTGCAAAGGAATACAACTTTGATTTTATTCTGAATTCTGCCACTAATATCAATATCTAAAAAGAAAGATAATAAAAGCATAAGTACACCAATGGAAAAGCTATATTGCAGTCAGTTATGAATTCACCAAAGACATAAACATCCTTATTGGAGATGCCACATCAATATGGGATAAGGCTATAACTGCACTAAAACACTGGACAAAAATAGACCAGAATAAGTATTTATCTCTCACATACCTCTTCACCTTCAAATTCCTACTCTGATGAATCTCATATCTGCCATTAATGATAAGCCACATTTGCAAATCCAGATTGCATGCATTGATCTGTAATTGAATTGCTTTTCATGGGACAACTGTATGTGTTGAGCTCTGTAACTGACAGCAGGATTAAGTCAAAATCTCTGAAAGAACAATAATTATGGTATAAAACAAGATGAGTTTCAAGGTTTAAAAAAACTTTACAGTTCTGAATTAATTGTTATAATTATAGAAAATTATTGCAAATCTGATTATTTGTTTCTATTAAGTGCTTTAGATAGTTAATAGCATACCATAACTCATGTTGGATTATGCATCTACCTTTAGGTGAAAATAAAATGTTTCAAAATGTATATATATATCTCACAATCACATCTTTGTTAAAATTACATGAGAAAGGTGTCTAGAAAAATACTTTGCAAATATTTATTCTTCTGCTTATGATGCAGTCAATGGTACTGGACTATTCTTGATATAATCAACTATAAAATTAGACACAGTATAACAAGTAACTGTTGTGAAGCAGTGGACAACTGGCAGCATGAGACTATAATTCCTAAAAGAAGTCAAATGCTTAACCTTAGGGTTGCCCTGGCATGAGGGAAATTTCATGATTCCAATGCAGCAATTCAAGCAGAAATGGAGTCTAGAGCTTCCAAAGGCACAGACTAGATTTCAGAGAAGAGATAAAATGATGGGACATAGGGAGGTAGAGCACCATAAAGGAATGCTTTATGTAGAAGATGACCCTGGATTCAGTATAGGAATTCTTGGCTGAGGGCTCAACTGCGCATATGCAGAAGAAGGCTACCAGAGATTTATCTGAAAGCAGGTACTATAAAATAATGATTAAAATGAAGATATGAAAGACTAATCAGCCTTAGTACCTATGGGGACAACAGGATTCAGAGTGATGAGGGCTTAAGTCTTCATTAGCATCTTTAGTATCCAAAGTCAGACATAAGAAAATATGCACCAGGATTAGGGATTATGCCCTAGAGTCACTCAAACTAAAATTAAGCTTTGACAAGATCCACATGGGAACACAGAGTTTTATGGGTAAATCCTATCAAGTTAGAGAAGCTTAATAACTATCTTGAGTTTTACTAAGTTTATTCTAGTTTAAGATAAACATTTAGTGATTGAACTGCTCACTAGAACAAAAGTCAATGCTCTTCAGAGAAAGACAACAGTATTTCTGGACTATACAACTCATAATATAATTCATGCTGTTCAACATATTACCAATAATGCCAGATATATGAGAAACAGGAAAATACAGTTTAAAATGCAATTGATTAAAAAAATTGAATCTATCATCACAATAGCATGACATTGGTCATGGTAGGTCAGAACTGCAAAATTGTAATTGTAAGTATGTTTTAATAGACTAAAAGTAACAAGAGCTGGAAAAGATGTGAAGAAAAGGGAACACTTGTATACTATTGGTGCTAATGTAAATTGGTGCATCCATTATGGAAGACAGCATGTCATTTCCTCAAAAAATTAAACATAGGATTACTGTATGATCCAGAATCCCACTCCTGGGCATACAGCCAAAGGAGATAAAATCAGTATGTCAAAGAGACATCTACACTTCCATGTCATGACAACACTATTTACAATAGTCAAGAAATGGAAAGAACCTAAGTGCCCATCAATTAATGAAAGAAGAAAACATATACACAATGGAATATATATATATATATTTTTTTTTTTTCAATCATTCATTCCTGTTATTTGCAACAACATGGTTTAATCTAGAGATCATCATGTTAAGTCAGTCACAGAAAGACAAGCACCATGTGATCTTACTCATATGTGGAGCCTAAAAACATTGATTTTATAAAAGTTGAGAATAGAAGGGTGGTAACTGAGGTGTGGAGACAGTGGAGTGGAGAGAAATGTAGGTCGTTCTTAATACCTACTGTATTAAGCTACAGTTGTGTATGAGCAAGAAGCCATAGGGTGCTATTGCACTGTATAGAGAATTTAGATAATAATTATGTACAGTACATTTCAAAAAGCCAGAAGAAAGTATTTCAAAATTCTTCATCATAAAGAAGTGATAAATGTTGAGATCAACGTTCAACATGATTTAAACATTACTCCATGTATACCTACATCCAAATTTGTGAGAGTACCCCAATAACAATGTAGGACTTTTAAGTTTTTGCATATAAATTAAAAATAAACATTTTTGAAAATTAAAAATGTTTAATGAATAGAGAGAAACAATGATCTTAATGAGCAAAGAATTGGATTAGGATACCCGTACTTACTAAAATATCTTCTAGGTATTACACCCATGCAGCAAGACAAACAAAATAAATTGAGAGTGTAAGGACTGAGAAGGAGGAAAAAAAATTGTATCATTTGTAGGTGATAGAGAATCTGCAAATCTAAAATGTGAACAGACACAAATTCATCAATGTGATAGACACTAGTATTAGCACACATAGCTCAGTAATTTTTTGTACAATAGCAATTAAAATTACTATATATATTTTAAAGAAAATATTTCAGTAGCAAACCATACAAATAATTCATGAATAAATCTAAAAGAAATGTGCAAGTTCTTCCAGAAGAAATTTTAAAATATATAAACCTAAGAAAATATTGAAATAATGATGATGCTATCTAATTTTCTGGATAAGACTGTACTCACTATGGAGTGATTAATGAAATTCTAATAACCAATAAAAACTCCCCAATTTTTAATTGAAATATGACAAGCTAATTCTGAATTTTATGTTGAAAAGCAGAATCAAGAAGATCCAATCTATAGCTGAAGAAGAAGATAAAGCAGAACAAAACCTAAGAGACATCAAGATTCACTATACAGATATGGTAATTAAGATACTGCAATATTGGCTCAGGGACAGAAAAATAGAATACTTGGGGAAACTCAGGAAGTAGAATGCACATTGTAAACACTGGGAAAAGATTATTTGATAAATGTTACTGTAAAAACTGATAATTTTTATAAGAAAAAGATATTGGTCTGCTATTTCATACTTCTATATACACAAAATTTAAAGTCAAGAGTAATGAAACACTATGGATCAGTAGAAATATTTTTCATATCCTACGGCTCGGATCTGGAGTGTCCCCAAAAGGCCTGTGTGTCAAAGGTTTGGTCCCCAGTTTGGTGCTTTTGCGAGGTGGTAGAACCTTTAAGTGATGGGACCTTGTGAGAAGGTTTCAGACTACCTGGGGAGTGACCTCAAAGGGTGTTATAGAGTCTGAATCTCTTCCTGTCTCTTTTTGCTTTCCATCAGTGAGAAGAGCACCATGTACTCCCTGCTATAAGACAGTGGCTTGCCACCCAGCCAAAAGCAACACAGCCAACCGACCATGAACTGAAACTTCCACAAATGTGAGCCAAAATAAACCTGTGCTCTTTCTGAGTTATCTCACCCAGGTATTTGTAGGAGGAACAGAAGCCAGACTAACACATTGTGATAATCTAACATTTGATAGTTGTACTTGAAGTAAGAAATAGTCAATGAATGGTGCTGGAATATAACTATAGTTAACTTTTAAAAATACATATATAAATTTTTTACACATCTCATGAGATTAAATATCCAATTAATTAAATATGTAATTATAAGAACACATAAGAAAGCATGTTTTTTTCATGGCTTATATTACTTAATATGAATGTTTGTGCTCATTACAGAAGATTGCATGACCTAAGTTTTAAAGGTATACATACCCATTGTGGTAAATTTAGAAGACTTGGAAAACTAAGTAGAGCAAGAAATCACATACTCCTATGATACAATGCAACCCTATGCTCTTGAATAACAAATTTTGTAAAAGTAAATATTTTTTTTTGATGGGGTTGGGACGAGTACTGGAGATAGGATTCAGGGGAACTTGACCACTGAACCACATCCCCAGCCCTATTTTTTAATTTTATTTAGAGCCAAGGTCTCATTGAGTTGCTTAGCACTTCACTTTTGCTGAGGCTGGATCATGATCCTCCTGCCTCAGCCACCGAGTGTTGGGATTATAGGCATGTGCCACCCTGTCTGGCTAAAAGTAAATAATCTTAACCGATTTTTCTCTCAATACAAAAATAAGTCATTATGTATTTATATTTAGTTCTATTTACTGAATTTATAAAGAGATATTAGGTCAACAACCAAAATGAGATAACATCCCATTTTTTAATTTAGCATAGCATGGATAAATTTCCAACAATCTTGAAGAATCATTGTATTTTCGAGTATAATATACTAAAAATCATGGTACATATACTTATGAAGGCTATTATCATTTTAATTTTTTCCTGTATTCCAAACATTGCCACTCTAAACTTATTTCTCATATGTACAACTTACTTAGCAAAATTTTAAAATTAGAGAACTATAGCCAAAATTATACACCATTTTAAGGCTTTTAAAAATTAGGTCAACCAGTCTCCTGTAATTAGCATAAGTAAATTTTATTAAAGAGTAAGGCCATTTCATATCTTTTATTTTCACTAACTTACCTACAACCTTGTGGCTCCAGGGATGCTTGCTACTATGAACTTTCAGCTCTTTCTTCTCAATGATCATTGCCCAGAGACTAGCAACTAGAGGGAAAGATAAATACATTCATCACATTCTTTTAGCAAATGTTTTCTCTAGATCTACTAAATAAATAAGCCTAATATACCATTCTGGCTCTTTTACTGACTTTGAAAGTAGACAATGATTCTCATGGAAAATTAGTGCAGAATCCTCCTTTATGATGTATGTGATGGGTAAGATGAATGAAACAGCTTTTCACTCTCTATTCACATGAAACAGAGCACATATTTTGATACCTTTATGTTAAAAAAGGTTTGGATAAGGGCTGGAGTTTTGGTTCAGTGGTAGAGTGCTCGCCTAGCATGCATGAGGCACTGGGTTCAATCCCCAGCACCATATAAAAATAAATAAATAAAATAAAGGTTTAAAAAAAACGGTTGGGATAAGCAGAACACAGTGCTGCATACCTGTGGTCTCAGCTACTCTGGAGGTTGTGGCAGGAGGATCATTCATAGCCTAAGAGTTTGAGGCCAGCATGGGCAACATACCAGCTGAGACCTGTCTCAACAAATAAACAAACAAACCCAAACCCAAACAAAAACACCATCACTCACACACACACACACACACACACACACACACACACACACAATTTCTGTAACTGGAGCTTTGAGGTTTTGGGGGAATTGATGTTGTAATTCCATTTAATTTGAAACTCTAAAGAAAAAAAATCTGAATATTTGCTTCCTTTACTCTCAGATCTGAAGGAAAGAAACTATACTCACCATATGACAAATTCTACACTACTTATTTAGGTAATTTTTAAAAAATGCTTTCTATAACCTTGTTGAATAGGTATCATTTTATTGATGGTAAAAACAGGAAAATGTAATCATTTAAGAAGTGACAAAAGCAAAATTTGCTCACAGTTTTTTTTTTTCTATTTAAACAATGCTGATCATTTTTACACTAAAAGAAAAACCATGATTGGTATGATTTTATTGTCCCTATATTTTCCCACAAAAAGTGAAAAAAAGTCTACTTTATCAAATGACATGAAAATCATTCTGCATTTTCTTTATTCTTTTTTTCCCCTATACTGTTCCACTAAGGAAGGAGACCAGTTCTCTAAAAATTTAGCTGAATTCCTTCTATTTTGGGAGAACTTGGTCATCTAGGGCAGAAGAATCTAAAGAGGAGCTCACTTCCAGAACACAGAAGAAAAGATTGCCTTTATTTAAACCTGTTTCTCGAAGATCCATAAAATATCTGAATGAGAGTCTGAACCTTTTTCAGAGTATAAAGAGAACAAGAAACTTCTCTTAGGTGGTAACACTTTCCCATCTTCAGGTATGCTACTTATATGTAGCATATAGGAAGGGGATATATATAAGGAGGAGAAGTAGGCTTGAAATGAGTCCACTGTTTTACTAAATGTACAATGTGTGTCTCTTCCTAAGCTCTTAATCTTTAATTCCAACACCTATAAGTGGAAACAATAGTATCTTATTACAATATACATACATAAGATGCATGCAAAGTCATGTTCATCTTTTAAAAAATGTTCAGTACATGTTTTCCCATAAAGATGGGAAAAGATAAACCCTTCTATAAAATGGTGGTTGCAGAAAAGACTTTGTTAGAGAAGGCTTCAGTTTTAAACAGCCAGAGAAGTACTTTACATGTCTAACGTATAGAGAATTCATTTATATGATGAAAAACCTGTTTCCATCAGCAGGAATAGACTACATATGCCATGGTAACAAACAACCCCTTTCCATCAAATTTCCGTGGCTTTTCACAACAAAGGTTTATTTAGTCACATGTTTAATGTATGACACGATTCTACTAGGGCATCTATTTTGTATTTCCTTGTAGCTCTTGGGAGCAGCCACTACTTCAGTGTTGCTGGTGGCGATGGCAATAGGAAAGAGAGAGTGGAAAATTGTTCACTGGCTCTTCACATATTCTGGTTCTAATGACATATTTCTCTTTTACTTACATTTCCTTGGCTGAAGCAAGTTGTATTGCCTTATTCAATCTCAACAGAACATGGAAATTCAATTCCATATTCCGAACCTCTGGAAATTCCACATTTCTTGGCAGACAGACAAGAAATAGGATTAATGACTAGCTATACTATTGATATTATAATAAACAATATATCCCAGAACTTCATCTCAAATTTAAGATGTACATCTGTCATCAATAATCATTTATTGAATATTTATCATTGAGGTTTATTTTCCATTTTAATGTCCTTTATTGAGGTCGGGTTGGCATCTAAAAATCTGTGTATGTTCAATGCATATAATTGAATCAATTTGGGGATAAATACACACCCATGAAAGCATCACCACCATTAAGGTCCTAAACATACTCATTACTCTCAAAGTTTCTTTCTTCCCCCTTTATTATTTATTTATTATTTGTGGTAAGAATATTTGACACAAGAGTTGCCTGTTTACAAAGGTTAAGTATATGACACAATACATAGTGGGTGTTTAGAAACTATTTGTCTTGTATAACAGAAACCTACTCTTTA
Source organism: Marmota marmota marmota (assembly GCF_001458135.2). Taxonomy (NCBI): domain Eukaryota; kingdom Metazoa; phylum Chordata; class Mammalia; order Rodentia; family Sciuridae; genus Marmota; species Marmota marmota. The sequence goes on along the minus strand of NW_026000174.1, from coordinate 40,579,651 downwards.
GCTAGTTTCATATGCCATTTCATTATCTGTTTCTATGACTTGGATTGTTCTAGATTCCACATATATGTGAGATCACACAGAATTTGTCTTTGTGTGTTTCGCTTATTTGTAAAATCAGTCAAAATTAGTAAAATAGTAATATGTCTAGTAAAGGTATAATGTTCCCCAGGTCTACCAATATTATCACTAATGTGAGGAGTTCTTTTTTAAGGCTAAATGATATTCCATCATATGTATATACCACATTTTCTTTGTCTATTCATCCATGGATGGAAGAATAAATAAAATTGATACAGTACATTAATTTAATGAAAGATGCTAACAATATGAACATCTCCGTAGATACAGAAAAAACAGTTGACCCTCTTAAATATTATTTCATAAAAGTTCTCAACAAAAGGCATGCATAAGTCCAAAGGAAACATCATACTTAATGATGAAAAAAATGCAATTTTTTTCTAAGATTGAGAACAGAACAAATAAGCTCATTCTTGCCACTTCTCTTCAACATAGTACCTAAAGTCCTAGCCAGAACGACTAGATAAGAAAAAGAAATTGGCTGTACCCAACACATATTTAAAAATCACCTCATAAATTATTTGTATTGGGAAAAAATAAAAAAGAAGTTAAAACCATCCAAATTGGGAGGAAATAAAAAAATTGTCTATAATTACAGATGGCATGGTCTTATGCATAGCAATTCTAAAGACTCTATGACAAAAAAATAAAAGGAGGTTTATTCTAACAATGTATACAGACCCCAAAAATTCAAACTATGAAATTTAGAGACATTTTCTTATAAGCCATGCCTGCCACACTGAAACTTTGGCAAGGCCCAGTGTTTTAGAAAAAATACATAGAAGAATGTACTCAGCATAACAAAATAAGCATAGTCTTATTAGTGTGTGCTGATAAGATACACTCTTGAGAGCTGACTGGTCACCCCACCTGCTCAAGAAGGTGCATGCACTGATATTGGTAGCTGACAATGTTGGAGGAGAGCACATCCGCTAATCTGGCCTCCTGGTAGACTGCCTGCCGCACAAAATTCCATTCTTTAGAGACCTTAAAATGTACAAACTTGTTCATTAGGACCAGGAGAGATAACTGGAAGCTGTAGCCACTTGCATAAAGTGCCTTGATTTCCATGTATCCCTTCATTGCTTGCTGAATAAAGTAAGAGTAATCCCCAGGGAAAATAGGCTCAGTTTCATTGTCATTCTCAACAGTTCAGTACCTGGACCAGCCTTTGTGATCTGGTTTACTTTATACTGTGTTTTCTCTTGAAATTATCTGGACTTTCAGACTTTGGGGCTCAAAAATAAACTTTTCTTGCATTTTCTAATTTTTATGTATTATAGACCACAGTTTGTTCATGCAGAATAAAAATTCTCTCCAGTTACAATAAATCTAGATGTCTACTTAACCCATATCTGCTAGGTCTTTGTGTAAAAATTTAATGAGCTCAAGTCTGCCCTGAAATATTATCTTATCCAAAAAAAAAAAACCCATAAAAATATAAATTTCACAATGCTGTGAGCAATGCAGATTTTATTAAGGATTCTATGCAAAGTTAGGGAAATGCTTTTCTTGTCACAAGGTAAAAGTAAACAAAATTCCCATTAGATGCCCATGTTCATTTCCCAGTGTTTCTCACCATGTTGCACACATATTTATCTTCCTTATATCTTGCTCCATCACAATTTGTGTTACTTTCCCAGGACTAGCATAACAAAATAACACATACTGGGTGAGTGGTTCAAAAACAAATTTTTTTTCTTTTGGAGACTACAGGTCCAACTGGTGTCCGGCAGTTCAGTGTCTCTGAAGATCTCTCTCTTTAGCCTGCAGATGGTCACCTACTTGCTGTATGCTCATATGGCCTATTCTCTGTGTATGTGCACCCCTGGTGTTTCTCAGTGTCCACATATATCTCCTTTTCAGGATACTATTCAGATTGGATTAGAACCCCACCCAGTGGTCTGTTTTTATCACTTCTTTGAAGGCTGTGTCTCCAAATATGATCACTTAAATTAGAGTCTGCCCACAACACCTCCTATACTCTTATCTCTTTAAAGGGCCTATCTCCTCACACAGTTAGTTACATTCTGAGTTTTACTGGTGGTTGGGACTTTATCATATGAATTTAAAGATTGGGGGACAATTTGCCCCATAAATACCATCTTTTCAATATTTTTATGTGAAGACATTCAGATTTAGATTTCTGTCTTTATACCACACTCAAAAAATAAAATCCCTACAGCCAACCCAATATACCACTTTTGTTAAGTCATAACAATTTATATGCATAATTATATATAGTATTTATATACATAACCATACAGCATGTATAGTTATTTTCAATACAGTATAAAAAGAAACACTACAATAGTCTCCTTATAAGAATACCTTTCCTATGGTCCAAGCTCCAATTCCAAGGATTTATCAACATTATTTCATCTACCTAGGGAGAATGCTGTTACTAAGATTATTCTCTTGATTATTTCAACATTTTCTGATATATACCCCCTTCTCTCTACATCACCTCTTTGAAGGCTGTATCTCTAAATACAGTCACTTGGATCAAAGGTGCCCATAAAACCCCTCTCTTTAAAGTACCTATATCCTCATACAGTTAGTTACATTTTGTGATACACTGGTAGTTAGGACTGAATTGTCTACTATAAGAATTGTCTATAGTAGAGTATAGGAATAGAGAATATGAATATAGCTTTATATGGGCCTCATTCAAATCAAGACCTCAAACTTCCATGTTCTTATTATCTTTCTGCCTTTTCTTCCAACTACTATTGAATAAGCCTCAGGTTCCCTTCATTCTACTTTTATATTGACAATAAAATTTACCACCCTTTTAAAATCTCTACTGGGGTTCATCATGATTCACCTCTACTACTGAAATCACTCCTGATTTCTGATCTCCAATTTCCAGTCTCCTAATCCTCCAATTATACTTTATGTTGTTATTATAATTTGATTCCTTAAATAAAAATAATAATAAATACTGTCACTCTTCTCACTCTATACTCCATGATAGCTAAAGAAAATAAGCCAATAACCCCATCAAACTTACTGTGCTTGACATTCAAGTCCACCCAATATCGGACAATTTTATTTTTCAACTAATTCTTAACGTAGCCACCTGTAACTGCATTAGTCAATCTTTTTTTTTTTTTTTTTTTGCAGGGGGTGTTACCGGGGATTGAACTCAGGAACACTCAGCCACTAAGCCACATCCCCAGCACTATTTTGTATTTTATTTAGAGACAGAGTTTCACTGAGTTGCTTAGCACCTCACTTTTGCTGAGGATGGCATTGAACTGATGATCCTCCTGCCTCAGTCTCTGGAGCCGCTGGGATTACAGGTGTGTTAGTCAGATTTGATCCTGTTATTATTTACTGTTGCCTTCTTTCTAAGCTTTCACTCCTCTGTGCTTACACACATGCCTGTGGTTCTTTAAGTGTAGTCCTTAAGTGTAGTACAGGAACCACAGGAGGTCCCCAGATACTTTCTGTGAGGTGTTCAAGGATAGAACTGTGTTCATTATAATATTAAGATGATATTTGCCGTTTTCAATCTCATTCTCACATAAGTGTAAAGTAGAATTTTCCTGATTCTATATGACACGTGATATGGCCACACATTGAGTACAGAAGCAGCTATACAAATACAACTACTTTTTATCAGGATAAAAAGACTTGCAAAAACATGAAAGCAATACCACTCTTTTCACTAAAGACTTGCTTTTGTAAGATACTATTTGCATAAAAATATATTGTCTGTATTGGCATATGGTGGGCTTAATATTTTACTTTAGAATCAATTAATAAATACATATTTTAGAATTTCTCATTTTATTTCATAATATGAAAAATTCAGTAGATAGACTATGTACTTTTACAAAATCTGTTCTATGCTAATTTGTTGGATGGTTTCTAAGACCTAAACATTTGAAGACTACTGACTACAGCTTATCTTTTCTTCTTTTTCTTGTTTCTGTAATGCTGTCTGTCCTCTAAGGATCAGGTCAAATGTCAGTCCTAACAAAAGCCTTCTTACATCTGACTCCAATACTGTGAAAATGATGTCACCATCCATTCACATTGGTGTTCAGTTCTAGTAAACATGTATAGTGACATGTATAATCACTTCAGAACCATTATCTTTATCCCCACAGAAAACAAGTTGAGAAACAATTACAGACTGCACAGTTTATTTGCCTTTAGTCTTTAGACTCTAGTCATTTTCAAAGTTTTGGTTCAGTGGTAGAGTGCTCGCCTAGCATGCATGAGGCACTGGGTTCAATCCCCAGCACC
>NW_026000174.1:40526552-40575296 GCF_001458135.2 Marmota marmota marmota | reverse complement strand
TTTTTTTTTTTTTTTTTTTTTTTGGTGGGGGAGAAAGGATAAGTCAATATGAGGTTTTGAGGAAACTCTTCTTTAACATTTCATTGTTCCTATGTGAGCTTCAGCTCTAAGATGCCAATAAAATTGTTCTACAATTTATTTCACCAAAAGAGTCTGGAAATTATTTAAGGAATTAAACAGTGCTATGGGTTATAATTCTTATAAAGTTACTTTTTTTAAAAAAATTAACCCACTCTTTAGAAATTGGACCAGTCAAATGGTATGAGAAGACAGGGTGATGATAGCAGAAAGCCATTGAGGCTGCATCTAGATTAGGGAACATGTCCTGGGATAAGAGCAAAGGCTGCCTGCAGTACTCTCGCCCCTGGGTCTGAGCTCTCTGCCTTAGAGGCTTCAACATCTCTACCTCTCCTTTGGTGAGCTGATTGCACACATGTATATACAACAACCTGAGTTGCTATGGAAGCTGTGGGGTATCCTTATTTTAAATATTATAATAACTAAATGATAGGTATATCTCCTCATATATACATCATACATCACAAATTTGGCAAGCAGAAGAGAGAAAGAATAGTGCAACCAGTAACATTTTAGCTTTCTTGTCACAGAGACAGGCATTGAATCATGTTCTGAGGTTGATATTCTTGAGAAAATTATATAACTTCTTAAAAATTCATTTTTTCCACTATATAAGGTAGATGGTAATATTAATTCAGTTGAGGTTTAGTGAGAAGTAAATAGAAGGACTAGCATTTTCTAATCACTGAATAGTTTCGCTTTTCCCCAATTTCGTAATCAATAATCAAATCTCAGGTATTTCATTGCTATTTTTCTGATGATCTCCTTTCTCTCCCAAAACATATTTGGAATGAGGAAATAATATGTTTACAGGCTGATTTTTCTTAGGGAAAGAAAATATCAAAAGTAGTATAAAAATCTTTTCCAGAAAGAAAGAAAGGAGGAAGGAAGGAAGGAAGGAAGGAAGGAAGGAGAAGGAAGGAAGGAAGGAAGGAAGGAAGGAAGGAAGGAAGAAAGGAAGCCAGATGGTTTCACAGGTGAATTGTACCTTACCTCTTTCATAGCAGCCAGATTGGAACATGGTATTAATCTTTAAAAAGAAGATTATAAAAGCCTGTTTATAGAAAGCATGGCATTGCTATCAAAATATAACAAGAGATTGTACATAAAAATAAAATTACAGATTTATCTTACTTATAAGTATTAATTTAAAAATTATGAATAATATTAGCAAATAACATTCTGTTACCCATTTAAAGGCTAATCAATTGTATCATACATCATAATCAATTGTATTTTCTACCAAGAATATACTATTGGGTCATTAATTAGAATATGTATTAATATAATGTATTATGTAACTCAATATATTGAAATAAATTGTATGATCATATTCTTTTGTGCTGAAAAGGCATTTTTAAAAATTTTATATCCATTTGAAAAGTCTCAATAATATAAAAATGATTGTTATTTTTTCAGTATGATAAACCATATGTATTTCAAAAAAAGAATCTGCATCATCATGCTCCATAGGGAAATGCTAACATCCAGAATAAGGTAAAAGTGCTGGCCATTCTTCATGCTATTTAACAATACATTAGTATATTAGCCAACAAAATAGATAACAAAAGTTAGTTACAACAGATTCAGATTTGGCAAGAAAAAAGGAAAGTGCTCACTATTTGTAAATGAAGAGTTTATATATGTAGATAACCCAAAGGATCACTTTAAAAAAAATAGTATAAATGATAAGATTTTAATAAAGTTATAAGCACTTATTTTGCAATATATTTCTTCCCCTGCCCCTAAACTTTGAAAAAGTTCCTGGTTAGGCTTCCTTTGTCATTACCCAGAGATGTCAAATGCAAGCTACAACTACAGGAATATTTTTAAAAATAGATGGAAATGTACAATGGGGCTCCGATTTCTTCCCACTGACCACTGTCTCCTTTCTGAGAAGCTGGATCTTCAAATACTAAGAGAGTATAAACCTGTTGCTGATATTAACAGCTACTTTTTTGTTTCAAAGAGAGAGAGAGAGAGAGAACGAGAGAGAGAGAGAGAGAGAGAGAGAGAGAACGAGAGAGAGAGAGAAGAGAGAGAAAGAATTTTTAAAAAATATTTATTTTTCAGTTTTCGGTGGACACAACATCTTTATTTTATTTTTATGTGGTGCTGAGGATCGAACCCAGCGCCCCGTGCATGCCAGGCAAGCGTGTAACCACTTGAGCCACATCCCCAGCCCAACAGCTATTTTTTATGACCTTATCACAATTGGTTTCAAATTCTGATTAAGAAAATTAAACAACAAGCCATGAGGGATGGCGGAATCACTAGCTAAAGAAAACAATCCACTCAATTTGATTTCTTACCTTCAATTCCAATTCCATCTCTTCCAAAATGAATTGAGAGATTAAAACAAATGGTTTTGACACTTTTTTTTTTAAGAGTCCCTTAAAGCTGGGCATGGTGGCCTGTAATTCCAGCTTCTCAGGAGACTGAGGCAGGAAGACCACGTCTTTGAAGGCAGCCTTGGCCACTTAGCAAGACCTTGTCTCAAAATTTTAACATGGAGGTAAGGGATGTGGGTGGGACATAGCTCATTGTTAGAGTACTCCTGAGTTCAATCCCTAATACTGGAAAAAAGAAAATTCCTTATACATACTTTTCTAAAAATCATTTTGCAATTATTCATGGAGTAATCCATAATTCTTATACTTCTGCTAAAGCTGCAAGAGCAGACACCCACATAGATTCACAAATATCTGGGACAAAATGATGTAAATATTATAATAGCTTTGTACACCAATTTTACTACAGGAAAAAATATGATATAGGTTAAGATAAAGTTAAGTATAATGAACAAGAGGTTTCTTAGTTTTCTTCTATCAGGGTGAGTCAAAGAAGCAGATTGGAATGGAGAATCTCCTTCAGTAGTTGAAGTTTCACAAATTTGGGAAAAATTAGGGAGAGGTACATCTAATGTAAATTTTTAGACTATTTCTAATTCAAAATAGTATTTAGGAATGTACATGAAATTACTCAAAAGAACTCAACACTACAAAGCATAAATACCACATGCTTTGAATTAAATATTTTTAAAAGGTTGTTTCAAAAGTAACCACCATGTCCTTGAAGTATATAATCATTATTCTGAAAAAGATCAACATTCCTGTCTTTACTATGAGTTTCTAACATTCGAATTTGTAGTTAAGGAATAGGATCAGCAATCCCATCTACTTCTTTTCAAACATGTCCCTCTCAGAGCAGATCCAGATTTTGTTCAGCCTCAAGCGGATCCACGTTAGAATCTGTGAGTCAATTTTTGAGGAAAAGAATGCAAATGTACATACGGATGTGTTTGAAATTAATATAATATGAATTTTGTATATAATTCATAATATAATATAAATTTATATTAATATAAAATCAGAAACATCACAATAAGTTCCCATGGACCAGATAACTCAAGCCTCTTTGTTCTAAGCCCTCTTTAGAGGATTCACAATTCTTATTTAGAAGTCCTTCCTGGCTGGTATTTGACTTATGGTGTCTGAGCACTACACAAATCCTAGGAAATCCCACCATTCACAAAGGCAGGATCAGGTGGAGACACTGGTGCTTAAGTTTCAAGTTCATGGCAAATCTGTCTCTGGTTCTACTCAGTCACTTTAGGTCACATTAAAGTAGCAAAGCAATAGAAAATTCAGTCCTTACTGCATTATCATGTTTTTCTTTAAGTCTTATACATTGAAACCAAATTTAGAATAAATAAAAATTACTTTTTAGTAACTTAATCCTTTAGGAAAGTGGTATTCAACGTTAGCTTCATATCAGAATGATTCAGGGTACTACCAATGCTCAGACCTCTTGTCAAAAGATTCTGATTAAGTTGGTCATTGCTAAGGTCTGACCAGTCTTTTTAAAAGCTCCCAAGGTAATTCTAAAGTATAGCAGAGTCAAGTTTCATTACCTAAAAGGCTGAAATATTCTAAAATGTTCATCAGATTTGTCTAATAAAATCTGAACTCTGATTTGTGATTGAAAATTACACAGGACATTTATCCCTTCGTTTGAGATTGGTGAAAGGATCAAATTATAAATAGACATGAAAGTGCCAGCTTAGGAATGCCCCAAGCAATAAATAAATAAATAAATAAAGGAGTGTCAGAAAGAGAATATGGAAAATACCTTTTCTTTTTCCTAGAAAAAGAGGGATCAAACAAGAAAGCATGTGACTGATACGGATACACATTTGATAACTCCTAACAGACCAAAAAAACAAAAAGAAAAAATTAAAAATAAATGAAAAGGAAAATCACTAAGAAGGTAATGGAATTTGAGGAGATCTAAAATATTCTTGGGTAATTCAGAATTGCTAGGTGTAGCACATCTGTAGGTGGGGGCTTTTTATTCAGACATCAAATTAAAGATTCTGACAGCATGACATGTTATGACATGATGAGTACTGTCATTTTGATTTTCCTTTCTTCCTTCTCTATCGGTTTTGTTTAATAGCAAGCATGAATTTTCTTGGACACTATTGTAGCAATTATCATTCAGCCATTCAGTCTACCCAGAGGAAGGCAGAATGGAAAAATAAATAAGTGTATTAACTAAAACTGCCAATATAAGATAAGGAAAAAAAATCATTTGCCCCAATTTAAATAAAAATAGAAAATGTCAGTTTGGAAAGAATTTTTTTAATCTTATATTTTGATATTCAATGTGATTCCATTTAGCTCCAGAGTTGGCAAGAGCTGAAAGCAAAAATGGTATCTATAACAGATCAAAATAAGTCAGGAGTTGGGAAAATGACCTAATTTAGTTGTTTTCATTTTTTTTTAGCTCTAGAATCTTTTCATCCAACAAACTCTTACTCAAAAGCTGAATGTGGGAACAGAAATAGCAAAGTTGGCCTGAGAGAGAAGGAACTTGGGGAAGTTCAGATAAGACCCTTGATGGGTCGGGATGAAAGCGACTCATGGCTTTTTTTTTTCCTTACAATTTCAGCAACACTTGTAACACATCCTCAGAACAGAAGGATGTGAAAATAGTTTTAAAAGCCACTAGGTACCAGATTCTTCTGACAACAGTATAGATTTATTTTCATTTTTTATTTTATAAGCAAAGATGACCTATTCGACTGGTATCATTCAAGCAAGTAGTACTTTGTTTTCTATCTTAATAATATGAGAACTCTAGGTCTTTTAAAAGAAGCTATTGAAATGTTGATCAAAATTGAATTCCTGGTACATTTACTGAGCACCTACACATAGAGAATTCTACGAGAAACTACAGGTATCAAAGGACGGAGAAAAATGGAAGAGTAGTTACTAAGGGAAAGAGAAAGATCATTTAGTCATTTTCATTTATTAAATATTGCTTAAGCATCTTTTTTATACCTTGCACTCTTCGAGTCACCTAGGAAATACAAATATATACTTATAAAATGTAAAATATAAAAAGTACAAATATGCAAGCCCTCCAAAGAGCTTATATTTCATCAAAGGAAGATAGAAAATAAGTACTAAACATTGCAAATAAATAATGTGCAAAGGTGATATATATTGAAGAAGTACTGGCATTGTTGAAGGTATGATTATAATATCAATTATAGGAATAAAAATAGGTCTTATTGAGAAGTTGACCTTACAGAAAGACTTGAAGTGGAGGAAGGAATAAACCAGGAGGACATATGGAGGACAGATCCTAAACAGTGCCAATAGCCATACAGAGGTCCTACAAGGAGAGTGAATTTTTCTTGTTGGAGAATGGTAAGGAGGCAAGCATGATTTAAGAGAGACCTAAGCACTAAGGTCCGAGTTAGAGAGATATGAGAGGAACATGGTAGATCACACAGACCTGAGGGGCCATTGTAAGGTAACTGGCTCTTACTCTGAATAAAATAGTGTTCTAATGCAAAGATCTGAGTAAAAAAGTAATATGATTTATTTTCATATTAAAAACAGAGAAACTTCCATGTACTGTGTTAAGATTAGACAGGGGTTTAGGAAAAAAGGGTGGAAATTCAAGAGGATCATTTGGAAGGTTATTCACAAGATAATAAATGGTAGTGATTTGGACTAGGGAGACAATGAGAGATGGGTATATTGTGGACTTTGAAGATACAGATAATAGAAATTTCTGGCCAATGGAATGGTTGGATGGTAAGAGAGAAAGAGGAGCCAAGGATTAGTTCAAGATTTCTGATCAGGAAACATGGAATTCTTCACTTCATGTTAACTAACATTGGTTGAGCAGTTTGGGGGTAGAAATTCAGTTTGGGATATGTTAGGTTGCAATATCTACTAGTTTCTCAAATTGAAAGATTGAATGAATTAATTTTAACACATAGTTCTGAGGAGATATCTATTAGAAGTCATTGTCCAAAAGGGTGTTATTACTCTGGAGACTGAGGTAGAAGAGTTGCAAATTTGAGGCCAGTCTTGTCAAATTAACAAATCTGTCTCAAAAGAAAAAAAAAAAAGTCAGGATTTAGTTTAGTGGTGGAATGCCTAAATAAATAAATAATAAAGATTATTTAAACCCTAAGTATATCAAGATCACAAAACAGTACATTTAAAGAAGACAACAAAGGAGAAAATCCCAGGAAACCACTAAAGACATTACAAAGGTTTAATGGAAGAAGTGGCATTTTAGATGGGCCTTGAATGTTCATCTAAGTTTTTGTCAGCAGACATGTTTGCAACATTTTGTTTTCAAATAGCTAATTATATAACTGTTGTGGTTAAAAACTGATTTTTGTCATGTCATCAATGTCTCAATATTGGCTTTGGAAATGTTTGAAGGATAGTATTGGTCTGAATCATAGTGTTTTCAGTCCAGTTGAGCAGATGTGTATTTATATAGCTCAATATATATGCTCAGTCCAGACTTTAATTAGTCAGATTGAGTTCAAGAAGGAGTCACCTATAAGCCAGGATTTATTACTTTCCAATATTAGAAGACACATTTCCAACTTAATTATTTAAACCAATTCAAATGCCTACCAGAATTTTAAATTGCATTATCATAATAGTCTAAAGTTGCAATATACATAGGGGATTCATTCTTCTTTCTCAATTCCTTCTCCAGTATGTCACTTGTTCCTACAAAATTGAATTCTCTCTTCTCCAAATGTACCCATTGCTTGTCCCGTTGACTCTTTCAGCTTTGTTATTATTTCCACAGAAGATACTTTCCTTTCTTGTTCCTCCATTTCCAAATCTTATTAATCTTTCTTACCATGGCTAATATGCCACTTGTTATTACTGATGCCCCACGATGATGAAAAGATTGCTTTCTTTTTTGAGTGGCTACAATCTTTATCTCTGCCTCTTTCCTGGTATATCAATGTCAACTTCATGCTGGAATTTTCACAATGGGTAACCTCTTACTAGAATATCAGCATCTGGAGGAAGGGAATTAGTTAATCTTAACAAGCACAGAAGGAGGGAAGAAAGGAAGAAAGAAAAAAAAGCAATGATGTTTTTATAGAATGTAACTGTGAACTAATCTTTGGCTTTTTCTCAATGATCTAGATCTTTGTGTCATTTACATGGCTTATTGCTTTTTAACCACAATTACAACGAGAGTATAAATGCAATAGAGCATGTGGATTAATTAATAAGTAATGTCTTGGTGAAGAAAAAATATTTTGATTTTGTGAAAAGATGCAATCAGGAGAAGTGAAGCAAGTCTATTTTATTGAACATATACTTCTGTGTGTCATGTGCTATATAGCTAATTCTCTTTAACCATCAAAATTAAATATAGAATTCGTGTGCACTGTTTTCTTTTTTGCAGATGAATGAGATGAGGTTCCAAAAGGTGAAATAATCTTCCAAAACTCACTTGACTAAGGTGGTGGCTTGGATCCTCTGTTGCCTCAAATCATGCTTTTTTCTTATGTATTATGTTGTCTCCTGAGATCATTGACTTTTTCTTCCACACTATGAATCAAGGAAAATGTTTTGAAGGTTTCTTTTATTTAAATGCAAATTTATGGAAAGTTCAAAGTCAAGTAAACAACTCTACTGTAGAAGTCTGTAGCAACTGAAGGTTACCTGGGTGCCTATTGTGAAGGACCCTGGAGTTATCAGGTCAGTAAACCCCAGTTAGAGTCTCCATGGAACCTGGAAAACAAGGAAGATTTTTTGAATAACCCACACTTTTCTGCTTAAGAAAGTGACCATGAAATGGGAAGAAAATGAATTAAAAATAATAAAATGGTCTTTAAGCAGTTAACTAGTTTCATGTTCCTTTCTAGGAAATATCTCTAGAAACACTAAAGTTGTTATGATTCTAAGTGTGTTTATTTTAATGAAGCTACTTTTTAAATGATCTTATAGAACAGTGAGTTCTGAAAGACAGAGCTTGCTCTGTCAAAGCCCTGAAATTCAAAACAAAACTTTGCAGTAAATTGATAATTCAGAGGAGGATAAAAATAGAACCTTAGGTCCCTCCTGAGCATTAAAACCACATTTTTTCCTAAGTAAGAAACTTTCTGTTACTTCATAGTCTCTCCATCAAAGCTTTGATCAAAGGAGAATATATATTTTTTAAGTTGGTACAGAAGAGATAGCCCAAATTTTGACCATCATTTTACCTTAATTGATCTAGGGCTGGGGCCAGTCTGAGAGGTTGAGCATCATGGACATTTGCTATTTTCAGAAAACTCAAACTAGGGAAACAGTTGAGGGCATACTGTGTGATGATCCTAGGCAAAACCAAGGGGTATAGAGATAGAAGTAAACTCCATATTAATGGGCTCAGTCTATTAGGTGAGTTAGAGATGGCAGTAGGGGTGTGGATTAGTGGGAGAATAGACTGGAAACAGTTTAAATGGCCAGAGTTATGTATGCAAGACTAATTCCTTTTGTAAGAGGAACAATCAACCAAATCTCAAAGCACAAGGAAGACAATAAATACTCAAGATACATTTGTTAAATAAATCATCTTGCTTTCAGGATGTCTCACCTGAAGGGATTTATGCTAGAGCTGCCAAACTGAAGCACTAGGATCAGAATTAAGAGTGCTGCAAAGAAGTGGCCATAGTTTATTGTCAAAAATCTTCCAGATGATTCTCATGCTCAACTAAGGTGCAAACCACTGTTTAAGTCAGACAAGAGAAAGACAAAAGTAAACAACTTCCTGCAGAGACACATAGGGAGAGAAAACCTTTTCAGACTTAGTGAGGGTTGTAACAAAATTGGGGACAGGGAGAAGTAAAAGGAGAAGAGAATGAAGAAAGACGAGGACAAAGATAAGGATGTTCTTGCTCCTGAAACAATGTCAAGATTGTTTCTTATCCTTTTTCCGTATTGTGATTCATCTGAACAAGCACATTATTATATTGAGATAAGTGAAACCTAAGTTTATTCTGAATGCCACTTCTTTTAGTTGTAAAAAAAAAAAAAATTATCTCTCTTAATTTTTCCTTAATTCTCACTCTTAAGAGGGAATTCACAGTAGATCTGTCTTTGTATTTCTTTTAGTCATGCCTTTTTCTTAATCCCAACCTCCCGGAGAAGAATTAGAAAGTGAGACACACCGGGTCCTCCTTTAAATATCAGCCTATGCTTTACACATACCTGTGCATGCACACACACACACACACACACACACACCTCATCTGTCTGTTTCCAGAGAGACAGAAAGCACACACTTGTTATGTATTATGCCTTTCCATTCTAAGGGAGAAGTATCGAGGCCTCTGGTAAAGATGTCATTCATATTTTTTGTGATCTGTTGATTGGCTCAGACTTGTCACATACTTCACTTCTACTGTCCATTCTCAGAAAGTTAATTAACCAAGTAGAGAAGGGATTGCTCCCCAGAGGAAATAGGGGTTTATTGAACAGCATCAGAAAGAATGAATACTAGGATGCAAAAAAGCAACAATTCACAATATCCTGGGCTTCTGCAGAGTTTCTCCTGCAGAGAATATACAAAAAAATGGTCATCACAATTGTGTGGCACATGAGGGAAACAGAGCCATTTTAATCATAGTACTATTATTTTATGACTTATTAAAATCCTAACCCCTTGCAACAAAGAAATTATATTAATTTTATGTCACAATACTAAAGAGTAAATCCTTTAAAATTCACCATGAAATGAGAAAAGGTAAAGAAACCATCTTGTGGACAAAGAACAGTCTCTTTCTCATGAATGAACTTTCTATTTGACATTACTTTGGGGGGATCATACTTTTAGTTTATCTTCTAGGGGTTGGTAATAAGGGCCTGGGGTATTCTGTGCTGATGGATGCATCCTCCTGTCCCATCTTGGAATTTCACTTTAGAATCTAAGAAGAAACCCAGGAGAGAAAGGTCTGAGTTAGCCTCCTTAACTTGCACATCTTACAAAAAAATTTTTCCTATTGCTTTAAAATTATCTCTTCCAATTGACTAGGACTCTGGGATAGGGCTGTTTGCCTAATCCAGTGTCCTGCTCCAAATATAGTGTTCATAAGCTTGGACTATCCTCTGGGTCTCCTTCTCTCCCTCTCTTTTAAATATTCATCATTAGCGGCTATGGCTATTTTTCAGAATTTTTTTTTTTTAATCCTAGTTACATTCTTCTTGGACATCCAGCCAGATGGCTTGTACCTTCCATGGGCAGAACAGGAGTCACACACTAAAGACTGAAAGTAGAAAGTGCCTCTTACTTTATGTCCCTCTTAACTTCCTCAGATGTTCTGTGGTCCCACTTGTGACTGAAAATAACGAGGTCCTGACAGTATCTGCCTGGTCCCTGCTTAGGAAATGAGACAGGAGGAGGAGACAAGTCACACTGAACCATTTTGCTTGAGAGGATGTGACTGATCACATAGCCTATTCACTGAAACAAGGTTTGGCTACTATGGAGACCCATGAAACTATTTGTCAGCTCAGCCTGCCCTAACAGAGTACTGCACACTGGGGGAATTAATTTTCTCATCATTCTGGAGCTTTGAAGTCTAAGTCTAAGATCCAGGTACTAGCAGGATGCTTCTGGGGAGGGCTTTCTTCGTGGCTTGAAAATGTATTCTCACATGGTCTTTTCACACAGAGAGAAAGTGAGAGTCCTGGTGTCCTGTTCTTATAAAACTATCCTATCAGGTAACAGCCCGATCCTTACAACCTCAGTTAACTTCCTTAAAGGAAGATTGCTTATGAATACTCTCACATTGGGGGTTATGACTCCAACACGTGAATTATGGAAGAACACAATTCAGTCAATAACAGTAATCAATAAACAAAATCCTGACACCACTCAACATCTCTTACGGTTTTGAAACATCCTTTTGCTTTTTTTCTCTGTGTGGTGAAATGAGACCACTGATCAAAATATTACAGAAGCGGGAAAAAAATTGCTTTACATCTCTCTAACTATTGATGGCATCTGAACATTTTCTCAGGAAAGGAATCTTAAAAACTACCTATCAATATACTCATTACAGCATGATTCTTCTTTGGCAGCCTCTAAAGTCTTTTTTACCAAGTGTCCAAGATCATGGTCAATGTCAGCAGGGCTATGAAATGATTTCAGCTCTGCCTTCTGATTGGTATTTCCCAGTACTGAGGTCCTTATTAACGAAGTGCAATTTCTTGCACTCTCCCTCCTTTCCTTCCTCCCTCTCTGTTTCTCTCTCAACACCTGCTCCATAATGCCATAATTTTTTCTCTTACTCAATTAAAAGCAAGCACATTCTAAATTAATTCTTCTCCTTTTCACTTTAATTGGATAATCACTTTTACTTCTAGATTAACTAAATTGTTTACAGACACAATCTTCATGCTTGTGCTTAATTTAGGAATGGGTATTTAGTAGGAGGATGCAGGGGAGTCTATCAGAGATTGGCCAGCCCTTTTTAATGTGGCTTTAGGGTACAGGAAATAGCATAAAACTACACCAGTGGGGAAAATTTTTATTCTTAGAATGGGACCAGAAATTCAACACATCCTGAACACTATCTGACTTTATTTCTCAGACTTCATTCATTATTATTGAAATAACAAAGAAGAGTATTAACTTAAACCTCATGGAGATTATATATGCCAAACCATGTGCCAGGTGTTAAAAATACAAAAGGATAAGCTGCCGTCCCAAATGAAAAGGATATCACAATGTAGAGGGGGGTGTGGACAAGAAGACATTTTCCCTTTCACATCAGATGGGATAAAAACAAGGTGGAGTCCTGAGGATCTCTATGAGACTAATAAGGTGGGCAATAGAGGGAAACTTCCTAGGAAGGGTACAAATACCTTCCTCTAATTAATACTTATGTAAGCAAAGAATGCACTATGATTTAAAAAAAATTGTTGAATTAATACATTAGAGTAGGTTTAGACACCTAAATAAAATAGATTTTAAAATCATATGTAATCCTAAAATATTAAGAGGTTAACAGATACTTCAGTGGGGCAATTGTGTGTGCACGTGTGTGTGTATAAATATGGAAGTGTTCTTACTCCATATATATATATACATATATATATATGTATATATATATATATATATATATACATACACACACACACATATATATTTGAATATGTTTGTAAGTGCTGCTTTATTTAACATTTCATCATGTCTTTGCCATTTAAGTATTCTTCAAAGACATTATTGATGTTTGTTAAATATACCATTATATGAAATAGCTTGTAAGTAAGAAAACACTGATTTCTTAGTGTCACCTCTGAGTGGGCTATTTCCAGCTACAGAGGTTAAATGACATCCCCAAGTTAACTTGGCAAGTGATGAAGGCAGCATGGCTTGATGCCAGAACTGTGTGTCCTTTAGAGCATGCCAGTTCCTTTCTACTTCAACCTTTATGTCTTTATTTTAAAAACAAGTTTTAAAATATACTACAAGACTCTCCATCAACTTATGGTGAATCCTGCCCTGTTGCCTGATAACCTTAATTTGCCAGCATTTTCCTCTAGAAGCAAGCCAGCTTAATGTATGAGAATATAGGAGTCACGTTGCCAGGTTTTGACTCATGCCTTCCCCATTTACTCCCTGTGCCATCGTTGACAAAGTTACTCTGCCTTTCTCTATCTCAGATTCCTCATTTAAAAAACAAGAGTAATAGTTGCTACCTCATATGGTTGCTAAGAGAATTAAATGAGTCCATTTATATTAGTTTTCTACTTCTATACAGCAATTGCTAAAATTTAGAATCTGCAAATATCTAGTTATTATCTCACAGTTTTTCTAGGTCAGAGGTATGCCTTGGCGTGACTTGGTTCTATGGTTTTGGAATCAAAAGCCTGAAATCAAAGCATAGGAAAGATTAAGTTATTAGCTAGAGGCTTGAGAAAAATTTAGTTACCAGGCTTCTGCCTGATGCTGGTAGAGTTCAGTGTGCTATGCTTACAGTACTGAGGTTCCTGTTTTCTTGATGGCTGCTAGCTGGGGTCTCTCTCAGCTGGTAGAGGCCATTCATATTCCTTGATGCATCCTGCTATGTCCTTAAACCAGCCATGGCACATTAAATATTTCTCATATTTCAAATCTTTGATTTTCTTCAATGACTAGATAGGAAAAATTTCTGCTATTGAGGGTTGACATAATCTGATCAGGCCTACCTGGAAAATCTCCTTATCTTAAAATTAGCAGTGCCATACACTCTAACCTAATCACAGGAGTAAAAAAAATCCATCAATTCATAACTATGGGGTTATACAGGACATGTAAAGCAGGGAGTGAGAAATTTGGGGGTCAGTCTTAGAATCTTGCTTATCTTATCAAGCTGGCAAAGCACTTAGGTAATTCACCACCAACATAAGAACTTAGTAAATGTTCCATACTACTCTTGTATACCTGGAGAATCAATATATGGCATTCCGCAATATGTTGAACCATTAATATGTAGCAAAATTGAACTCTGCATATATAAATACATATATTCTTTATTTAGTTGGGAAAATTTTGAATGAAGATGGACAAAAATTAAAGTTCACAAAAAACATAAACAAGATATTTTCTAAAAGGTAACTTTATATAACAGAATCCAGAGCTCTTTGGATCCTTTCAACTGTGTGCGTCTCCTGCCTTCTTCTGGCCTTTTGGAGCATGGCAAGAGAATGCTTTTCTTTCATAAGAAAAGCAGACTGAATTTCTGCATGAATGTCATGCAATCTTTGTTGGTCTTAGTTTTTGAGTGTTTCAGTTCAGGATTTTCAGCATCACTGGCTACATTTATTTCAGTTAATGCTTTTAAGTAAGTTGCAAGAGAATATTCATTATGCACAAGCTTTTGCCTCAGATCTGGAGCTGTAGGGCTTACCCAATTGAGTACAGGACCCACCTTCACTGGCTACTGTGGTGCTCATTTAAGGAACCAGGTTAGAAAACATATAGCAGGGTTCAGTCCACAGAGTTTGGGACCGTCAGTCTGCAAGAGTGGAGTGAGTCTTCACAGAAGTTATGGGAAGGGAAATATTTTCCAGAGAAATTCAGAAATTCTGTGAAGAAATACGATTTCCCTCTCTCTATCCATAACTGTTCCTGATGTGATACTCTCTCGGATGACTTTGATGGATTTAGGTGACTTTAGAGAGCTGTTTTCATAACTATCTCAGTATCACCCTTCGTGACACTTCTGCTCCATATAATTACTTTTATTATGCTCATTGAATCATGTGTTTGCCTGTTCTTTCGAACTTGGGATCCTTGAGGCTGGTTTAATAATGTCATATCCCTAGCACAATCCCTGTACAGGGTAGTTCCTGGCTAGCTTCCTAAATCTGTTAACCTCATGCTTTTAATGGAAACATACAATAAATGGGTTGGAGTGGAGATATGCGATCTCAGAATGAGAAAGTAAGAGAACTTTAAAATCTCAACCTTGCATTAGAATACTGTGCTTCACATCACACAGAAAATCATACAGAACTGTGCTCCCTATTAGTTTCCTTAGATTCTAGAAGATAGTTTTTGTTTCTTTTGCTTGTAGGTAAATCAGTTTATACTGATGTTACCTCTGTGCGGATTCCCATTCATTGTGTGCTCTTTTTCATATTTATTCCTGAGAATTCAAAGAAATTCAAGGTTGCTAATACCTGCTTACCTACAAACTTGTTTGGTAAGTGAAGCTCACAGCCCCCAAATTAATTCCCTGCACCGGGAATCCAGCAGATTTTAAAGACAGAGAAAATAGTGTGTGTGTGTTGGGAGAGGAGAGACATGTCTGGGCAGAAATACACAGTACAACCCCTTTCATGGGACCCCATTCTACTTTGTAATGAGACCTTATTTTTATTTCTTTTGAGGAATAAGGTATCCTTTAAGCAAATACCACTTTATAACAAATCTTCCTTTCTTCAGTCAACAGATTATCTCCCAAAATGACATACATGGTAAATGAAAAAAATCAATGGTATTTCAATAGAATTTAAACACTATGTACTTAAGTTCCAGTTCTAGGACTTAAATGTAAAGTGTGATGTGTGCATCAGGTAGATGTTTTCCACATAATGTTTCATATCCTGATGTTATGCCTAAGGTAAATCTTGTTGCATATCAAAAGAGACCTTCAGTTGCTAATAGACTGAACTTCAGTTGGAAGAATATCCACCATTATCCAGTTGGACTCAATGAGACCACATGCATTTGATATGCAATGATATCAAATGGAAGAAGAGAGCAGAAGAGAAAGAGAAATAGAATGGAGATGCTTCCAGAAGCTGAGAATGGCAGACTACAGGTAGGGAAGAACGAAGAATCTCAGTGCCACAATGGAGTAAAACTGAATTCTGACAATGACATAAATGATCCTGGAAATAGATTTTCTTCTAGAGCCTCAAAAAAAAAAAAAAAAATGGACACAGCTCTGTAGACACCTTCATTTGGCTCTTTGAAGACTCAGCACAGAGAAACAAGCTAAGTCGACCTGACTCTGATCTAAAACTGTGCTGTTGTTAAGTAGGTGTTGCTCTAAGCTGATAAATGTGTGATGAATTGTTACGCAGCAGTCAAAAGGTAATCTACTTGGTTTTTAATGGTTTTTCTTAAGAGGATTGGTGGGTTACCTTTATATGGCCTTTACAGTTCCTGAATGCTTGTCCTTTCTTAATAGGAATCAGTACCACACATAGGTGGTCATAAAAAGAAAGCATTATGATTTATCTTTGAGAAATAGACTAAAGCAACAAGATGCAAACCTGGTCATGGACCCTAGTCTCACCTTCTGAGATCTTTGATCAAAGGGATGATCAGCGGATGAGGGTAAATCCGATTTATTAAGTGGATAACAGGTATAACAGGTTTTCACTTTATTTAATTGCACCCCTCTGTTAGCAACTGCCAACTCTTTTCTGTCTTGATTCTAACACCTCATTCTCAAGCGTGGCTAGGAAACTTCTCTTTTCTCTCCCAGCAGGTCTCGGAAAGATGAGAGCAGCACTAGGCTTACTTGTATGACACTCCATCTTGTGAGGTTATCTGTGGGGGGAAAAAGTCCAGTTAGAGATTAAAAATATTGATTATAATTGGATTCCAGAAAGTGGAGAGTAAATCCTTAATAAGATGGATAGATACAATATGCTATGAATATTAACTGCTATACAGAATATATTTAATATACATATTTGTTCAATTATTTGGAAAGCTAAGCATATTAGATATCAGTATCTTCATTTTTCTTCCTTATAATATGATTTTCTTTTTAATGATTAATAGGCTTTTTATTATTGTAGCTTTACAGAAAATTTATCCAATTTACAGAAAAATTTTATAGCATGGCAGGGAGGTCCACATACTGATCCGAGACCCACTCTCTACTCCCCCCAGTCTTCCTATTATTAATGTTACTTCCTGTTATTAAAATTAATAGGGTATACCTGTTACCATTAATGAACCAATGTCTATATAATGATTAACAAAGTCTATAACTTAAGGTCTACTCTTACGTTGTGCAGTTCTGCATTTTGATAAACATACTGTCATTTATCCACAATTACAGTTTCATATAGAATAGTACATCATATAGAATGCTATAGCACACAGAAGATAGTATCCTATAGGATCTCTCTCTGTAGTATCACACACCTCTCTTAGGATCTCCTGCATCTCATCTATGCGTCTCACCTTTTCCTCTCACTGAAACCTCTAACAATCTCAACTCTTTTTACTTTACTTTGCTCTTTTCTTTTCACAGAATGCCATAGAGTTAGAATCTTACAGAAAGTAGTCTTTTCAGACCTGCTTCTTTCACTTGTAATTATGCATTTAAGGATCTTTCATGGCTTACTAGTTCATTCATCTTTTTATTAATGAGTAATTTTCCATTGTATTGATGAACCAGTGTCTTTAAACATTCATTTATTAAAAGACATCCTGGTTGCTTCCAGCTCAGGGCTGTTAGGAAAAAAGGTACTATAAATATTTGTGGTCAGGTTTTTGAATGGGTAATACCTTCATTTTTTTCAGAGTTGATATTTCATTGTTGGAAGGAGATATTTGACTTTACATTAGAGGGAACTTCATAGTATAAATATTTCAGGTTTCTCTTCAACACTTCCATCTTTCAGACCCCTGAAAAATAGAAATATCTTACTGGTAAATATATGGAGACAATCACTCCACTCCCCCTTTTTCTCTTTTTATTGAGGTTGCCTTCTGTATTATCAATTCCATGTGAATTAAAACTTCTAGCCCTGTCCTAAAACCCAACCTCTATTAGTTATTAAGGTCATATCATGACTTATATTTATTTATATTTACATTTAATTTCTTTATAGATTTCTACAAAACTTGTCAGGGAAGAGAAATACTATTTACTATGGGTGTCCTCAGAGACCCCAACATAAATCAAAGCTCAAAGAGGTCAAATAATTCATACAAAGTCAAGCAATTGGCAAGTAGCAGAGCTAAAAATTAAATCTTAGTTGGTCAGATGCTAGATTCTGTATTCTTTCTCCTACACCATCCTCTTCCAAAGTACTTTCTACTTTAGCCCTTCTTAGTGTTTCTCATTACTATTGGAGGAAGATGCTTTTGTATTCAAATAAACTTTGCAAAATTGGATTAGATAAAGCTGAACCAGTTAGTTTCAATGTGTTTTTCACTAAGAGAGCAGACATAGTGTGCAAAGTTTCTGATATTTATAGGGACCTGGAATGCCTTTTAAGAGTATTTCATGGGACTCATGTTTTAGATTCTGAATTTTTAGATGAGCATTTTGTAGCCCCATTTCAGAAAGCATCATTTTATTCACACCACATTACAAAACCATTTTAGAATGTGTGGGTCACAGAGCAGCCTTCCAAAAGATGTGGATAGGAAATATGTAGAAAGGGAGGTAGGTCAAAATGCAGGGTCAAATAAAATTAAAGAAGTTGCTTTATTGCAGGATTTCTCAGTCTCTACTCCACTACTACACTATTTTAATTTCCTGAAAAGGAACAGAGAATAAAGCATTTTGCAACAATGTCTTTAACAGGACTTTTCTTCCCCTGTGAAAAAATCATCTCACAGTCTGTCAAAAACAATTTGGAAAATGCTGCTTTATAGCAAAATTACCATTTCTCCTACTGGTACCATATATTTTCATCTCTTTGCAAAAGAGAAATAAATTGAAACTCTCAATTACAGTGGCTTTTTGAAATGTTCCATAAGAGACAATTTGACCTTGATTGCAGATGGTTCCATACTTAAACTATTCCTCTTACAGAACCACTTTGGACTTGGAAAGTTATTCTGCCTCTAGGGATGTGATGAAATGAAAGTTGCAATGGAAGCTCTGTGTTGCCAGATAATGCTGAGAGCAGCAATTTGGGGGTGATGCTCAACCACAAGCCTCTTTTGAGAAGCCTTTGTAATTGAAAGGTCAGAAGTGAAAGGAAATAAAGACATCATTGACAGCATTACTGATGTATTCAAGTTTTCCTCCATACTGTTTCCTTCCTAAGTGAATTGCAAATTTATTCATAGAAGTTATTGGGCACTTTACAGGATATTTTACTGCTTGCCAATATCGTTGTTCATTTATTGTAACGAGCATCTAGGAACTAATTCAATAAAGCTCAGTATCCATTCTTTTTCAAGTTAATTCATTTAGGTCATCTCTGTACCAAGCAAAGGTTTTAGAAACTTGTCAAAAGTATTCTCCTTATTTAAATAAAAGTCATCACGGACTATCAGATGGTTTCTTAAATAGGAAACCCAACTAAAGCAGGTAAGAGGCAGGATGGAAAGACCTTAGGGCTTAGATTTCAGTATGGGTACTTAATCCTTTGCAGGCATGCTTACTTTCAATAGAGGGTATATAGTAAACACTGTGATGGTTGAGTTATTGAGTAAGGTCAGAGATCCATGGTGTCCTATATTCTGTGATGTTGCTGAAGCATTAGTTCTACTGCTTATAGAGAGGGGGTGGTATAGAAGCAAGTTACATAGGCAATGTCTGAGTCTCCTGGAATCTCCTTTCTACCACAAGCCAACATTGGGAAGGTGGTAGGGTGAATAAATGCCCCTCCCCAAAATATATCCACTACCTAATACCTGGGACATTGAACATTTTGTTATACAGAAAGAGGTCTTTGCAGATGTGCTTAATTTAAGGATCTTGAGATGGGGAGATTATTCTGGACTATGTAACTGGGCCCAATATAATCACAAGGGTTCTTATACAAAGGAGGCAGAAGGAATGAGATATAAATAAAGTGATGTGATGATCAAAACAGAACTTGTGCACTGAGCCCTTCAATGTCATTGCCAAGAAATACAGACAGGCCACCAGACGGTGAAAAAGGAAAACGGGCAAATAATCAGCTCTAACTATACCTTGGCTTGAACCTAGTGAAACTGATTTCAGACTTCTGACTTCCAGCACTATAAGAGAAAAAAGGATTGTATATTTTTAGCCAACTAATTTTGTGGTAATTTGTTACACCAACCACAAGAGCCTAATACAGGAACAAAGGCAGCAAAGCAATGAACTGGACCATCTCTGAGGCCATATTGTTGGGAGACAGTAGATAGTGTCATGTGTGGGGGGGTGGTGTTTGGCACTAGTTCTTCCTGTCATTTCCTGCATAGACTATAATATTTTAGAAATATCGATGTGTGCCCTTATCATACAGATGTTTTAAGAATTAATATACTGTAAACATAGAGTATTTAGCCGTGGGTTTAATCCAGACTAAGGACTTAAATATTATTTGTTATCATGGTTAAGAAGCTATATATAACAACTCAAAAGGATGAACTAAAATGTCACTATTTTAGTTGGCTTTTTAGCTGATGTGACCAAAAGACCTTTTAAAGAGGAAAAGTTAATTTGTAGCTCATGGGTTCACAGGTCTCAGTCCATAGGCAGCCAGCTTCATCACTCTTGACCCAAGATGAGGCAGGATATCATGGCAGAAAAGTGTGGTGGAGGAAAGCAATTCAGGACATGGTAGCAGAGAGAGAAAGAGACTTCTCTCACCAAGAACAAATATATAACCTAAGGACCCATGTCCTCCAGTCACACCCTACCTGCCTTCAGTTACCACCCAATTAACCCATATCAGTGGATTAATGCACTGATTAGGTTAAAACTGTCATAATTCAATCATTTCACCTCTAAAGTTTCTTTCATTATCTCATACCTGTCCTTTTTATTTACACATGACAGCAAAATGTATTTTGATATATCATATATACATGTAGTATATACCATCCCATTTTTGTCGCTGTACATGGTGTGGAGTTAAACTGGTCATGTAGTCATATGCAAACATAGTAAAGTTATATCTGATTCATTCTACTGTCTTTCCCATTCCACTCCCCTCTCCCTTCCCCCCACTCCACACTGTCAATCCAGTGAGCCACCACTCCCCCTACCCCACCCACCTATTGTGAGTCAGCATCCACTTATCAGAGAAAACATTGGTTTTTGGGGATTGGCTTATTATAATTAGCATGATAATCTCCAGTTCCATCCATTTATTAGCAAATACCATAATTTTTTTCTTCTTTATGGTGGAGTAATATTCCCTTGTATATATGTACCACATTTTCTTTGTTCTACAGCTTAGCTATTGTGAATTGAACTGCCATAAATATTGATGTCTACCTGAATTTATTCTATTTTTGCCCATTTATGACCCATGTTCCATATATTAATCAGAGTTGTTATCTTTCAATGACTTATAAAATATAAAACACATAAATATATAATAAAATATGATATAAAATAATATATAAAATATATTATATTATAATATATAAATGTATATTATTTATTTATAATAAAATCTATTATAAACATGTTTTATTTTCCTCTGAAAACAGGGAAAATGTGTTATTTTTCAATGACTGGATCTGATGAAGACCAAAAATCAATATGATGATCCCACTTCCCAGTGAAATGTTGATGTATCCTTTAAATATTTAAAGAAAGATTCAATTGTATACACAGTTATATACAATGTCTTGAATAACTAATGTATTACTAGCTGATGTTATATATTCCAGTGAGAAAAGACAACAAGCAAGTAAACATTGAAGAAACAAGAAAATTCAATAAGTGCTGAAATGGAAACAAGTTAGGCTAAGGTGATGGAAAATGGCCATTGATTGGCACTATAGGTGGTCTCCGCAGGTAAGACTTTGATGAACTGAGACCTGAGGGACAAGAAGGCATCAGCCATAGGCAGTACCAGAACTAGATGCAGAGGAAGAGGGAAGAACATATCCAAAGTAGGAGTGTTTGAGGTGTGTGTGTGTGTGTGTGTGTGTGTGTGTTCTTCAGGGAGGAAGAAGTTCAATGTTTCTAGAGTGGAGTGAGTGGATGTTTAATTTGTCAGAGAAGTAGGCAGCCACTGGATTCTGAGAAAGTTTTAGATCATGTTACAGAGTTTGGATTTTCTTGTAAGGGCAATGATAATCTTTGGGGGATATCAAACAAGAGTGTGACATTCTATTTTCTACATTTAAATTACCACTCCGGTGAATATATGGAGCACTGACTATAGCAGGTCAAAAAGAGAAGTAAGGAATTCTGGTTAGGTGATTTTGAAACTCATCCCAGGTAGAGGTAATAGGTGTCTTGGAAAGTAAGAATAGCAGTGAATATGGGAATAAGTGGAAACTTTTGTAATGGGTTTTGGAGTTAGACTCAAAGCATTTGTGATAAATGGTGTTTTAGTCAGTTTTTTCACAGCTATGATCAAAAGACCTGACAAGAACAACATAAAGAAGGAAAGCTTACTTGGGGTTCAGGGAATTAGAGGTTTAGTCCATAGAAGGCTGACTTCACCACTCTGGGCCAGAGGTGAGGCAGTCATCATGATGGAAGGCTGTAAAGGAGGAAAGCAGCTCAGAAATGACAACTGAGGAGCAGAGAGAGTTCTGTTCATCAGGGACAAAATAGGCACCCCAATGTTATACCCCTAGTGACCTATCTCCTCCTGCCACTACCTACCTGCCTACAGTTACCACCCAAGTAACCCATATCAATGAATTAATGCACTGATTATGTTAAGGCTCACATAACCCAATCAATTCACCTTTGAACTTTCTCACATTGTCTCACACATGAGTTTGGGGGAGACACCTCATATCTAAACCATAACAGATGGGATGCAGTGAGAGGAAAAGAGAAAGTTATGACTCCTAGATGTTTGGATTAAACAGTGAGGGAAAAATTAACTTCATTTTTTGAGAGGACAAAAGCTTGAAAAATGTAAGGTTTGAGAGAGGGAAATTGAGTTCTCTTTGCCTGTGTTTGGGTATGAGGTAAGTGCAAATGTTGAAATAGAAATTGTATATATGTTCCTAGAGCTCATGGTGTTGAGATATTGTTGAAATGTTTAATCCATAAATAATGAAAATAGCAGCATTACAAAGACATTCCATGGTAAAGAAGATCAAATAAATTTTTGTATCATTGGATATTTTATTAAGGTTGCAATATACTGATGTGAATTAAAAATTGTCTGTCTTGGGGCTGGGGTTATGGCTCAGCGGTAGAGCGCTCACCTCACACATGCAAGGTCCTGGTTTCGATCCTCAGCACCACATAAAAATAAATAAATAAAAGTTATTGTGTACAACTACAAAAAAATAAATATTTTTTAAAAATTGTCTATCTTAATTATTGTATGGTTTATATGTTGTTGTATTTAACAGTGTTTTATTTGGTGCCAGTATGATTCCTATTCCTGGAAAAAAATTATTTTGAAAATCAGAAAACTCAGGTAAAGATAAATATTATTTAATTCCTACTGCCACCTAGTGGCAGCATTCAAAATTAAAATGGGAAGTCACACTTGAGACTCAGGATTGTCATTAGCAAGTTACAGAACAGTTACTAATGCTATGGTTGATCATAGAAGGATAGAGGAAAATAGATAACAGTTACCAACTATGTACTCTGAGATAGGCATTGCATTGAAAATTTTTCCTGTACCATCTCAGTTAATTCTTACAAAAATCTCAATAAAGCAAGTTCTTTTGGTGCCTCAGTTCACAAAAGGAAACTGTGCTTTGGTGAATTTAAGTTATTTTCCCAAAGTCAGATAAGTAGTGAATATTAGAGTCAAGATTTGAACTTCAGTTAGTATGATGTCACAATGCAAAACTTCACTACAATGTGGCCCCTGAGCCATCAGTGTGGAGGCTTTCTAAAAACACAAATTCTTCTCTCCCTGCAAATGGTCTAAAGAAGAGAGCTCAGAAATCTGAATTTTCAGTAGGTTTTAAGCACGATAGAATTTGAAATCCACCAAGCTAGAGTGTATGAGAGGATATCAGGGAAGGTGAGAACAAAGAACTATAAAGAATAGATAAGGTAAAATATGAAGGCCTTGCATATTTTTCAAGAGCCTTCGACATTTATTTCAATCCTTTACTTTTGTTATAAAATATGTCATCCACACTATTTTTAAAATTGTATTTCATGCTGTTTTGCAAAATACAAGGTTAGAGAAATACATAGAATTCAATTGTCCATACATAAGCCTTAATAGCAAGTTGATACATATTCCTCTAATTTTTAAATATATATGGTAAACTATATTACTTTGAAAAACAATGAAATCATGAAACATTTTTTGTGTTCTCTTAGTTATAAAGTACAGCAGGAGTTTATACACTTTTACAGAGAGACAGAGAGTGAATATATTTTTGTTTTTTAGGTGTGGTTCTGGGGATCGAACCAAGTGTCTCATTCATGCTAGGCAAACGCTTTACCACTGAGCCACAACCCCTGCCCAAGAGAGTAAATTTTTGAGGGTTTGTGGGCCATAGAATCTTTGTCACAATGACTGAATTCTGCTATTAAAATGCAAATGCAGCCTTAGACAATACAAGATGCATGAACATAATTGTGTTTTTTTTTTTAATTTTTTATTGTGGGTTGTTCAAAACATTACAAATTTCTTGACATATCATATTCCACACTTTGATTCAAGTGGGTTATGAACTCCCACCTTCACCCCATACACAGATTGCAGAATCACATCAGTTACACATCATAATTGTGTTTTAACACTTTATTTACAAAAATATATGATGGACCATAGTTCACTTTTATGACATAATTTGCCAAATTTTGCTCTAGAACATCACTTAGAAGTGATATAAATTAGAGGCAGAAAGAAAAATTCAGATGAAATTAGGGCGAGCTTGGTGACAAATAAAGAGGGTTTGAACCAAAACAGTTGTGCTGAGTTATGGGTAAGCAGAAGCGTTCTTAAGGTATTTCTGAGAAATAAACAGTCCAATGAGAAATGGGAGTTTGAAAAGCCAATATAAGGGAAAAAAATCAAACCAGATTTTGAATTTCCTAATCTAGGACACTGGATGAATTGACATATTGTGAAATGTGATGTAGGATACATTAAAAAGTATTAATTATTATTAGAAATGGTCTGTGTCGCTCATTGTGCAAGATTTAGTATACATCCAGTATTATAATAATTAAGTTTAATAGCTAGTTCTGAAATACCTCTTTAGGAAGAAATTGCTTTTGATTTGTAAAATGTTTTGGCAGGTCATTGGTAATAAAACTGAGGCCCCAAATGACCAAACAAAGAAACCAAGAAGCAAGGCATAGTGTGTAAGTGAATGTATTTAATACAGAAATTTTGAAGTGGAGAGAACACAATGAGGAGGTCATGAGAGATTTAAAAAAAAAAGAGAGAGAAAGAATAATAATAAAGTGAAAGGATTTTTTAAAAAGGAATGCACAATATTTTACTTTAATTATTTATGTTGATACAAACATAGTTTGCTGTTCTTGAACTTCCCATAATTCTGTCATACATATACATGCACTTTGCCTCCACGTTTGTAGATGTGCATATGTGTATGGGAGCTGCATAATTCATGGAAAGAACCTGAGTTCCATATATGAGTTACAAATTAGTAAAACAAGGATAATCCGTGTACAGTTTGTGATAATAATTTATTGATGCTTAAAACAACATTGATCTTAGTGTTTCTCAGGATTCCTGTGTTGATTGGTCTTGGACTCATTCATTTGGCTACATCCAGTTGGTGGCCACTTGGAAACTGAGGTTAGCTGGGACATTTGGGAGACTTTGGCCTGTCTTTCCATGTGATCTTTATTCAGAACCTTATTTTTAGTAGCTGTATTGAATATATTTTAAATGCCATAAGTTTGACCCAAATGATGATTCACCATCATTAAAAAGATTTGGAAATCTTCACCCCTTTCTGCATTCTTAATACCATAGTGGCCTTAGTTCCATGAAAACAGTGGTGGAAAATATAAGACCTCCTAACAATTAGGCTCAAAAATCACAGTCTTGTGTCTTTCACATTCTATTAATCAAAGTAGAGTAAGACCAGCCTACATTCAAAAGATGGAGAAATTTCTCTTAATGGAATTTTTTGCAAAGAATTTGTGGCCATTTTTTTTATTCACTGTGAAAATGAATAGATCATCTGTTTTCATTCACTGGAAGCCGAATTGCAAAACCAAATATAGTAGGAAAAACAGGCACCCAACTTCTCAAGAATCCCTAAAGAGATGAAGAAGCATCTTCATGGGATTATGTTTAATCCACACATGGGATTATGTTTAATCCCTTTCAGTGAACTCCCAATGGAGAGGATACTTCAGCTTTCACATGAGTTGTCATCATATTTGATCTTCATGACAAAATTATGTAGTAGTTATTAACTCCATTTTACATGGGGAATGTCATCCAAATACATTTGACACTTTTCTTGAAGCTACACGAAAATCATGTGGTTGAACCAAGATTGAAAGCTCAGTTAATGTGAATCTTTTGTCCCTACTTTTACCACTGTCTCACATGACTTCAGGATGCAATATGAAGTGAGGTTACCAGGAAGCTTTTTTTTTTTTTGGAAAGTCCTTACTTGCCTGATGCATACTGGAGCCATTATTTGACAATAGGAGATGGGTCTGGCAGCCAGGAGAATGTTTTGTGATAGGTCCAATTTATCATTGTCAACATAACAGCAATATTTGAATTGAAGGATCACATAGACTCCTAGGAAACAGTGTGGAGTGGAAGAGTGGACAAAGAGAAGACAAGACTATTTTAAAGAGTAGAGGGGGATATTCAGGAAATTGGGAGAAAGAAAAGGGACAGGGAAAGTGAGAGAAGGGAAGAGAGAGAAAAGGGATAAAGATAACAGCTGAATTAGAGGAACTATCCTCACCAATTACTGCAGAGAGATGAAGCAAAATGAAAATCAAGATGAATTTACTTTGTTTTAGAAGCTTTTTGGAAGAGGTCTTTTTAGAGCATTTAAACTTCTGAATCCTTACATTTTAGTAGATAACATGGAATTAAGTCCTATAGTCTCACAGAAGCAAAGAGATGAAAACTCAATGATGTATATTAACAATTTTTAGAATTTAAGTTGAGCAGAATCAAAGGGTGGATGGACCTGACCAATGCACAAGGTCTGCATTTATGGAAATACCACAGTCAACCTCATTAATTTTTACAATCAACATGTAATAATAATAATAATAATTTTTAAAGAAAAAACATTATATGTAAAAAAAAGTTTTAAAGATTGCTTTTTAATAAAGCCATGAAGAAGATAAAACTTAGTTTTTTTCTTTATAGAACACTTTTCACCTTAACCTTACATTTTGATTTCTAAGATAACTGAAGGTCACTACTAAAAATTACCACATGAGAAAAGAATAATTTCATACAATCTTATAGTTCATACCATACTTTCTTATGTTATAGTTTCATCTCTCTGTTTTTAAGCCCCATAATTTTATAACCCTCTCTAAGGAAAAAGTAAGAATTGTGGCCTTAATATGTCTCTAGCATTCATGTATGGGACAGACTTTCAGTAAGTGTGTGCTGAATAAATTGATGGGAACAAACAAGATTCATATGAACATTTCTTGCTCATGAATAGGTGGAATACCTGGGGAGATTGTGTTTCCTAAGAGAGATGTACATGTCAACTAATATGTACATCTTGTGAGCAAGACTGATATACATTTGAGGCATATGTAAACCATATTAATCCCAGAGACAATAATGTCTCAGACTTGGTGCTACCATATTTAACCAAGCAGTCAGAGAAAAGAAAACAGGTAGTTAAGAATTATTTTAGGCAAGGTAGGCGGAACTCTGACCACCGGCACAACAGGCGCAGCGGCCTGCTGAAGGGCAGAGCCGCCCCCATCCCCGCGCCTGCAAGGTAGGCGGAACTGTGACCACAGACCGAAAAGGCCCAGTGGCCCGCGGAGGGGCAGAGCTGCCAACCACGCCTGCAAGGTAGGCGGGCCTGCACCCCACCAGCAGAACAGGCGCAGCGGCCTGCTGAGGTGCAGAGCCGACCCCTCCCCCAGCACCTGCAAGGTAGGCGGACCTGCGACCCACCGGCAGAACAGGCCCAGAGGCCTGCAGAGGGGCAGTGCCGCTGCCTGCGCCTGCAAAATAGGCAGAACTGCGACCACCGACAGAACAAGCCTAGCGGCCCACAGAGGGGCAGAGCCGCCACCCGCGCCTGCGAGGGAGACTTTGCAACTATACAANGGGGGATAGTAGAGGATAGGAAAGGCAGCAGAACACAACAGACACTAGTATGGCAATATGTAAATCAATGGATGTGTAACTGATGTGATTCTGCAATCTGTATATGGGGTAAAAATGGGAGTTCATAACCCACTTGAATCAAAGTGTGAAATATGATATATCAAGAACTATGTAATGTTTTGAACAACCAACAATAACAAATTAAAAAAAAAGAATTATTTTAACTTGGCTGGGGATGTGGCTTGGTGATAGAGTACCTGCTTAACAGGTATAAGGTCCTGAATTCAATCCCAAGTCTCTCTCTCTCTCTCTCTCTCTCTCTCTCTCTCTCTCTCACACACACACACACACACACACACACACAATTATTTTACTTTTACTTTCATTGCTGATAAGCTGCTAAAAATGGCATTTAATACTGAATCCAAGGTACATCTTAAAATTCCTGTGTCCCTTCTTAAACACCATTCTGTCTCTCAATTCACAGCTACTCAGGAAACTTCTTTTTCCTAAACCATGCCCTGAAAACTCTGTCTCACACCTGCACAGGTATTTTTTTTAATTTCTTTATCAAAGTCTTTCATATCCTCAGAAGTAGCCTGTGGAAAGTAACCATGCTATTTTGGTCCTATATATCTTACCAATTTTAAAGTTATTCTTTCACTCTGATAACCTTTTCTATGATAAATCTTTATGGATAATTGCTAGTAGATAAAAATATTTTACTTAAGCAGATGAGTTTAATATATAAAAATAAGTAAGCTAATTTTATGATGAGTTTAAGAAACAAATCCATGTCTCCTCCCTCATATGCTTACTCTGCATACATGCTTGACATTTTGCTATGTGCTAGACATATTTCTAAGTCTTAGGGATATCCCACGTGATTAAATGAACAGAAATTCATTCACTTGTTTGATCCTAGGAAGGCAGAGCAGTGATAAGCCAATTTCATTGTCTGGTACACTTGGAAGGTGACAAATTCAAGTCAACTCCTTGTTATTCTCTGTCTATATCTACATTAGTATAGATTGCAGAAAACTACACCTCTCTTGCCCAAACATTCTGGATTTTGAGTGGGTGTGCCCATTGTGGAACAATAGAAGTTGGGATGATCGATTAAGCATTAGCAGTATAAGGGATGCTTGAGGTCTGTGGTTACCCCTTTAACCTCAGTTGGTTTATACTCTCTAGCCTCATCTAGCTACACTGATGCAGCTTTGACTAAGTAAGGAGCTGCAGTTTACCAGGATTCTGGTTTTAACAAGAGAACAGAGTGAACATAGAGAGGGAGGAGGAGGCTGAAATACACATGCAAAGCAATAATGGTACAAACTGATAATGAAAGTGAAGCTGGGCTAGGAAGAGAATAAAAAGCAATCAGAGAGCGAGAAAAGGTGACAACATGGATGGATTTTACAAATCAAGCTTTGCAAGTGTTTTTCCTGACATGAGATTAATTATTAAATATTATTTCTTGAGTGTCCTTTGTAACGTAGTACAATGCTAAAAGTTAGGGACAAAGAATAAATTAGACATAGTTCCTTCTTTGGATAAGCTTCCATTCTAACAGGTTTGGCAGAAAATAAACAAACAAAAATAATAAAGGACCTAGATAAGACTGTCTAAATATCTTGTCCAATGTCACACATGATATTCTTACCAACAACTGCCAATTCAAGTTCATTATTCTTTGTCTATAACTCTTAAACTCCCTACTCCTGAAGCTCTACAAAGTTCTGCCAGTGTTTTTATTCTATAAAGCTAAAGTCTTTTATTTGACTCTGATTGAAGTAGCGACTGTATTTCTACTTTCAATTTGCTATTGGATGAAGTGAGAATCTTTTTAAAAGTCTGTGAATCTATCTCAATGAATAATATTCTAGATTTTTATAATTATCTTTCCTTAAAATTTTATTTCTCCCATATGACTAATTCATTAGCAACTTTTATTTGCCAATAGGTTTTATCAAGACATCCTACTTAATTTGTTTTAAAAACCATCATCTTTAATTTTGCACAATGGTTTTTCAAAAATAATGTCTAATTTAATTATTGAATTGCAGAAGCAATTGTTATTAGCAAAAACATATTTAAAGGTTAGAACAAATTAATCTTGATAAATGAGTAATACAGTTAAAAGTAATTGCAATAATTAAAAAAAACTCATTGGTTACATGTTTTCTAACTTCTTGAAGGCATTAGTCATAATTTGCTGTTGTTTGTTGAGGGGCAGTACTGAGAATTGAACTCAGAGCCTCACATGCAGTAGGCAAGTGCTCTTACCACTGAGCTACATCACCAGCAGCTGAGTCATAACATTTTACAGAGGGAATAGAGAATACAGAATGAGCCAGAAGGTCAGTCAAATAAGTTAAATATAGTTTATACTGTTTTTCTCTTTTTGGAAACTTGTATGCAAGTTTAAGTTCCTGAAAAGACTTGAAGTGTAGACATCTACTTGGTAATTCTCAAAGTTTCCTAAGTTTATGTAATTTTACCATCATTTTAACTTTTTTTTTTCCTTTAGGTACCTGGGATTTAACCCAGGTGCAGTTTACTACTGTATTCCCAGATTTTTTTTTTTATATTTTATTTTTGAGACAGACCCTTGCAAAACTGCTCAGGGTCTCACTAAGTTGCTGAAGCTGGCCTTGAACTTGTAATCTTCCTAACTTAGCCTCCCGCCTCAGCTTCCCCAGTTTCTGGGATTACAGACATGCACTGCCATACCCAGCTTAAATATTTTTTTCTTAAAGAATAGTCCATATTGTTTTTAAAGAAAATAATTTCAGGGACTTATGTTTCAGTCCAAGATTACCTGTGTACTCTAAACACTCCCAATTCCAAAGAAAGGAAGGAAGAAGGAAGGAAGGAAGGAAGGAAGGAAGGAAGGAAGGAAGGAAGGAAGGAAGATATTTTAAGATATTGGCCATCAGGGATGGAAGGATCCTTGAGAAATGAAAATAAATGAAGTGAAATCTAAACCTACTAGGGCATTAGTCAGAGGCGTAAGTGGAGGCACAAGAGAAAGAGAAAGGGTGTGAATGAAAAATGTTTGCAGAAATCTGTCTGAAAAATGCCCAAATTAAATGAAAAGTAAAACTAGAAAGATCCAAGAATTTCACTCAGAATAAGGAATAATGAAGTGAAGTGCATAAATTCACATGATAATCAAACTACTCAAAAATAGCAATAAGGAAAAAATTAAGGTAACCGGAATAAAAATGAATATATCTAAAAAGAAAAAAAAATAGATAATAAAGATAGCACATTTCTTATTGAAAAGGATAGAAGCAAGAAAGAACACGTTACAGTATCAAAATGATAAATCTCTTAATTAAATTAGAATTTTATGCCCAATGAAAATATCTTTTAATAGTAAAAGTAAAATGAGGACTTTAGGGGCTGTAGTGGTAGCTCAGTGGTAGAGCTCTTTCCTAGCTTGTGTGAGGCACTGGGTTTGATTCTCAGTACTACATATGAATAAATAAAGGTCCATCGTCAGCTAAAAATATATTTTTTAAAAAATATGAAGACTTTACACACACACACACACACACACAAAAACTAAGTTTATCACTAGGTTATGGCTTGAACTGCAAGAGCTCCTTGAGACTTTTATCAGCTGATGGACCCCTAGGTTTCTTCTAATTCTTGGCTACTATGAATGGCACAAGCATAAAAATGAGATACCTCATTTATATACTGATTTCAATTCAACACACTGATTTCAATGAGGAGAAGGATAGAGAGATCAGTTAAGTGGAGTATGGAGATGAGTTAAGGCGATGAAACTATTACTCAGTGATACTGTAACAGGATTTGATGCATGTCATTAAAAATTTGTCAAAAGCTGTAGAATGCAGGTTGGGGTGTAGCTTACTGGCAGAGCACATGATTAGCATGCTTAAGGTTCTGGTTCAATCCCAGTGCGCGCGCACGCGCGCTCACAAACACATACACATACACACACATACACACATATATACACACACACACAAACAAATGAATGTAAAACACTAAGAGTGAGTGAAACTTAATGTAAACTATAAGCTTCAGTTTGTAATAGTGTATCAATATGAGCTCATCAATTGTAACTAATGGACCACACAAAAGGAATATGTTAAAAATAGAGCCCAGCAGCTCAGGAGGCCAAGACTGGAGGATCAGGAGTTCAAAGTCAGCCTTAGCAATGGTGAGGCGAGGCACTAAACAACTTAATGAGGCCCTGTCTCTACATTAAATACAAAATAGGGCTGGGGATGTGACTCAGTGGTTGAGCGCCCCTGAGTTCAAACCCCACTACCCACCCCCAAAATTGAGGAAGTTTCTGGATGTGGTGGCCCAAGTCTGTAATCCCAGTGACTCACGGCATGAGGCAGGAGTATTGTAAATTCATGGCCAGCTTCAGCAGCTTAGTGAGATCCTGTCTCAAAAACTAAAAACAATGCACAAAGCCCGGGGTTCACTCCCCAGCACCACGGAAGGAAGGAAGGAAGGAAGGGAGGAAGGAAGGAAGGAAGGAAGGAAAGAAGGAAGGAAGGAAAGAAGGAAGGAAGGACGGACTGGAGGGAGGGAGTGAGCAAGGAAGGAAGGAAAAGAAAAATAGGGGCTTGGATGAAGCTAAGTGATAAAGCACCCCTTGTTTCAAATCACAGCAACAACAACAAAAGCAAGCAAGCAATAAAAAACCCACAGTGGTCTACTTGCTAAGTAGAGAGAAAATTTTTAAGTGTTCACATAATATGAAAGTACCAAATTTTATGAAGCAAAAATTAATAAATAAACAAAAACTTATGTAAAAATCCACATAATTATAATTGGAGCCTTCAATACCTCTCTGAAAAATTAATAATACAAATAGAAAATTATTAAAGATAAGGAGGACTTGCAGAATACAATCAACTACCTTGGCCTAATGAACATCTATCTATATGACACTGCATGTAAAAGTATGAAATATGTATCTCTTTCAAGTGATTTCAGAACCCGTGCTGTGATAGACTATATTTGGTGCCAGTAAAACAAATCTCAATACATTGAAAAGAACCCAGGTCATACCAAATATATTCTCTGAAACAAGGGAATTAAATTAGAAATGAATACCAAAAACATCTTTGGATAAATATTCTTAATTCTTGGGCAACTAGAATAGCACACTCCTAAGAAAATCTATGTCAGAGAGGAAATCAGAAACTATTTTGAACTTTATTAAAAGGAAAACATTATGGAAATGTGTTAGATGATACTACAGTAGTCCTTAAGAAGACACACTCAAAGTATCAAAAACATACACTAGAGGAGAAGAAATATCTCAATTTGAAGTTTCAAATTCCACCTTTAGAAACAATAAAAGAAGAAAGAATTTTAACCAAAGTAAACAGAAGAAAGCTAATAGGAAATACTGGCTAGGCAAACAGTGGAAGGAAAAATAAGAGAAAAATCAATGAACTAAGAGTTTGTGGTTTAAGAAAATATGCAATTTTTTTGCTATAATAGAATGTTTTATGTATCATAATTATTATTTCGTATGAACATGGAGAACTACAAAGTATTTTTATGTATATAGAGAGGTTTTTTAAAACATTTTATTTGTTCTTTTTAGATATCTATGACAATAGAATGCATTTTGTCACATTATACATACATGGAGTATAACATATTCTAACTGGAGTCCTATTCTTTGGTCATACATGATGCAGAGTTACCCTGGTTGTGTATATAAGGCTAGGAAAGTTATGCCCAATTAATTTTACTGCTCTTCTCCTTCATCCTCATCCTCTCCCTTCCCTTTATTCTCCCCCTCTTTTTTTTAATCCAGTGGACTTCTATTCTTCCTCTCTCCACCATCCCTTGATGTGGGTTAGCATCCACATATCAGAAAGAACATTCGGCCTTTGACTTATTTCACTTAGCATGATATTCTCCAACTCCATCTATTTACTGGCAAATGCCATAATTTCATTCTTCTTTATGGGTAATATTCCATTGTATATATATACCACATTTTCTTTATCCATACATCTGTTGAAGGATTTCCAGGTTGGTTCCATAGCTTGGCTACTGTGAATTGTGAATAAACATTGATGTTGCTGCATCACTGTAGTATGCTGATTTTAAGTCCTTTGGGTATAGACAAAGGAGTGGGATAAACTGGATCAAATGATGGGTCCATTCCAAGTTTTCTAAGGAATCTCCACATTGGTTTATATAGTGGCTGCACCAATTTGCAGTCCTACCACCAATGTATGAGAGTACCTTTCTCCCTACATCCTCACCAACATTTATTGTTACTTCTGTCTTTATAATTGCCATTCTGACTGGATTAAGAAGAATCACAATACCAAACCTTAAATTACACTACAGAGCTATAGTAACAAAAGCAGTATGATGTTGGCACAAAAGTAGATACAAAGGTCTATGGAACAGAATAAAAGACATAGAAACATACCCACATAAGTACAATTATCTCATACTACACAAAGACTCCATAAACATACACTGGAGAAAAGATAGCCTCTCAACAAATGGTGCTGGGGAAACTGGAAATACATATTTAATAGAATAAAATTGAACCCCTATCTCTCACCTGGCACAAAACTCAACTCAATGTGGATCAGATCAAGAACCTAGGCATTAGACCAGACACCCTGTGCCTTCTAGAAGAAAAAGTAGGCCTAACTCTCCATCATGTTGGCTTACGAACGAACTTCCTCAATATGACTCCTAAAGCACAAGAAATAAAATCAAGAATCAATAAATGGAATGGTATCAAACTACAAAGAACCTTCACAGCAAAGGAAACACTCAAGAGCATGAACAGGAAGCCTACAGAATGGGAGAAAAATCTTTACCACCTGTACCTTGGAGCATTAATCTCTAGGATATATGAAGAACTCGAAAATCTTAACAACAAAAAACCAAATAACCCAACCAATAAATGGGCGAAGGAACTTTATAAACACATCACAGAAGAAGAAATGTGAACAGTCAAAAAATACATAAAAAATGTTCAACATCTCAATCAATTAGAGAAAATAAACAATATTAATAAACATGAATCTATACCTATTAGGAAAAAAAGACATGCCATCAATTTCAATGTCAAGAATTAGGAGGCTGATGTCACTACCAACTCTAAAGATATCACAGGGCTAATTAATAGGCATCTCACCAAATAGGAGCTACAGATGGTAAATAAGTGCATGAAGAACTTTTCATCATTGCTATTGTTTTAGTCAGGTTTTTCACTGCTGTGATTAAAAGACCTGACCAGAACAAATGCAAAGGAGGGAAAGTTTATTTGAGGGCTCATGATTTCAGAGGTCAGTCCCTACAAGGCCAGCTCCATTGCGCAGTGCTCCAGGTGAGGCAGATCATTATGGCAGAAGAGTGTAATAGAGGGAAGTGGCTCGCATGATGCTCAGGAAGCAGAGAGACTCCACTCTCCACATACAAAATATATTCCTCATAGCCATGCCCCCAATGAACCACTTCCTCCAGCCACAACCCACCTGTCTCTAGTCACCATCCAGTTAATCTCTTCAACGATGAACTATAGAATTTTGCCACATTGTTGATGAATATCAAAATAATTATGCTGAGTAAAACAGAAGCTCCCCCCCCCAAACAAAAGAACTCATATGATACCATTGATTTAAAAATCTAGTAAGTGAAAATTAATCTCTAGTTGAAGAAATTAAATGTTGACCAAAAGCAGCAAGAGATGTGGAGGAGT
This sequence comes from Marmota marmota marmota, assembly GCF_001458135.2. Classification (NCBI taxonomy): domain Eukaryota; kingdom Metazoa; phylum Chordata; class Mammalia; order Rodentia; family Sciuridae; genus Marmota; species Marmota marmota. The sequence continues at coordinate 40,539,548 of NW_026000174.1, read as the reverse complement.
AGGGATAAGCATTGTAAAAGTGCACAAATAGACTTTGGATAATGATGAATACATTTGCTATCCTGATTATAATGATAGCTTCCCAGGCATATATAATCATGTGTCACTCACCAAGGGGGGATATATTCTAAGAAATGCACCCTTAGGTGTTTTCATCTTTGTGTGAACATCACAGAGTACTTATCACACCCAGATGGTGTAGCCTAGGACAACCTAGTTTATCTGGCATGTTTCAGTGCCTTCACTAGAGACCTTTGCAGCAGCTCTTGGAACCACTCCAGGCCTGTTTAATCACAGCAGCCTGTCTAGATATCTCCCTGTCTCTTTCATTAGGGAAAGGGAAAGAGTTGTACAGATTCAGTTATACCTCCCAAAACCAACTGAAAGAGGAAAGTCAGATCCCTAGGACTCAAGAAGGAATCACACTGTTCCTCTTTCTCTCAGTGACTCTGGATCCTTCTGAGTGCTATGAAGAATATTGTGGTTTCCAGATTCATTTCCTCTTCCTCCTGTGTACACAGATTGATTACACCTGCCTATATGCCTTGCAGTAACCAAGTGCCAAAGTGACAAGTTCCGCAGAATATAAGCAGGTACTGCTTACAGACATGACAGAACCTTCTGCATCTCACTTTTTGCTTCTCTCCTGGTAAGCACAGTGACTTTAGAGGCCTGGTTTTGAAGACAGCATAGCCAGAACACAGTAAATAAACAGTCAAAAAATAGTAAAAAAAAAATAGTCTAATTCTTGACATTGAAATTGATGCCATGTCTTTTTTTCCTAATAGGTATAGATTCGTGTTTATTAATATTGCTTATTTTCTCTAATTTCTAGAGATGTTGAACATTTTTATGTATTTTTTGACTGTTCTCTAAATCATACATTGGTAGAGAATCATCTGCTGATCAGAAAAATACTTTCTGAAGTCAGGCACGGTGGAACAAGCTGGAGCCCAAGCATGTATTCATGGAAGCCCAGAAGTTTGAGAGGAGCCTGAGCAACAAAGTGTGATCTTATCTAAAAAAGAGAGGAGTGGGGCACATTGCAGACAGACAAGTACATTCTGGACAGAATACGTTCTGGACTGAATCAATTCTGATAGAATGTAAATTTCTATCAAAATAAATCACTGAGTCTTGGGAGTGTATCTGCTACACCAGTTAGCATTTACCTTAGCTAATATACAGTTGTAGTTTGCCTAGGGGATCCTCACTCCTCACCACATTGCTGTAAGTGTCCTTTTTAAGGCACATTGCAGTCTGACTTTGTGTCATTCTTGCTGGACGAGGAAGCACTCAAAATAAAACTAGACTGAAACCAGGTACTACAGTAGCGCACACCTATAATCCCAGTGGCTCGGGAGGCTGAGGCAGGAAGATCACAAGTTCAAAATCAGCCTCAGCAACTTAGGAAGACCCTATTTCAAAATAAAAAAAATAAAAAGGGCTGGTGATGTAGATCAGTGGTAAAGCAATCCTAGGTTCAATCCCCAGTACCTGTTCTCCCATAATACTAGCCTAGGAAAAAAAAAAAAAGAACAATTTTTAAGCTATAGATCCTTGAAACTTTTAAACGTGTGTGTGTGTGTGTAATCTCTGTGTTCCTGGAGATTCCAAAAAAATTGCCACCTTCAAGAAGCCAGACTGTGATGAAATAAGAGTGCCCCCTTGTGGCTTCCTGAAGTCGCATCCACACTCCTGGGAGAGTAAAGAGTTGTGAGAATCTTGCAGCCAGGAAAGATCTGAGATCACTGTATCCAAGGATTTTCAAGCATCTATTAGGGTTGCAGTATTCCTAATCACATCCATGCCATAAAATAGATTAAAATTCTCTTTCTTATCCTCCAAGGTAACCTGTGAAGGACCTCCACTGAACACATTTTAAAAACTGAGAGCAAACTTTTATTCTGCTAACAGGAGGGTTAAAGGATACAATTGCACATAATTAATGGCTAAATAATTACTAGAATCCAGGCCTCTGACTCTCCTGTAGTACCCTTCTCATTTCAAACTATCCCCCAGTGCCTTTTTCCCTGTGTTGGCCTCCTTCCCCCTCCCACCTCCCTCTCTTGTTATTTTCTTTTCTTTCTGTATGACCGAGACTACCAAACAAGACATAATGTCACATTAAACAGTATGCAGGAGTAAGAAAGAAGAATGGAGAGTGGGAGTGTGTAGGATGCCCAGTGCCTCAAAAGGAAAACTTACCAAATAACAAGCAACCTTCTTGACATTTAAAGATAGAAAAAAGATAGACAGGAAAAATGGCATAATAATCTTTTTCTACAAGAACTCTGTTCTCACCACCTTTTCACTCTGGAGTACTCTTGAAAGAAACTGTTTTTATTTGTTTGCTCAGAGAGTGGGCTATATTTAGCCATTGGATCCCTGCTTCTTCTCTTTGTTGCTGTGAACTCTAATTTAAAGCCAAGGTCTGGGTAATCAGCACCTGCTCCAATTCAGCATGTTAAAGTCAATAAGCATTGCTGATTGACACCAGGTTGACCAGTAACAGCTGGAAAACAGGAAATAAGTAGCTGTAGGCAGGCATTTTAGACACAGGTAATTTAGTCTTCATTTCACAAGCAGCACCCAAGTAGACATCTAAAGAAAAAAAATTTGCAATATATAGTTGGGAACAGTCCCCATTTACTAGGTTTATATACAAATTTTGAAGCTACATAAATATATATTACATACTCACATTGACATCCCTCACTGTGCATCACATACAGAAGCACAAAAATACAGAAATCCCACATACTTAAATTCACAAAATCTTTTATACCTAGGATTAGTAAAATGCCCCCTCTCTTTCCTACAAAATCACAGCCATATTACTTTGGGGCTGGGGAGAAAATCAAGCAAACAGCAAGACCATTTTATTTATAATTATTACTCCCTGTTTCCTCTTTTCTATTCTTAATAAATATGTAGCAAGAGACATAATCAGACACAAAGAACATGAACACAAGGTTTCCAACATGAGAATATAGAGAAAATATAAATGTGCATGACAGATGGGGGCAGGTATACAAAACCTTCTTTCAATCAGGCAAAGGAAACCCTAACTTTGTTTTTCTTTTAACCTCAAGGAGGCTTTCTTAGTCACTGATTTCTGTCAAAACAGAGTCTCTTCCTGAAGATCCTGAATACACATGCAGCATCTCCCAAGAAAATAAAATGATGTTAGTTAAACTTCTTCAGCTCACTTATTTGAAATTTTACAAATACTCATTGTATGCAATGCTATACCACACCATAACCCATGAACATGTACAATTATTATTAGCTTATAGGAATTAAAAAAAAATAAAAGGCTACAAACAGGAGTCTAAAGTTTGCTTATGAGAAGAACTGGTTTATAAGGCATCAAAGGACTCATTATATGAAATGTTGCTACTCATTTCTGATGACATGCATCCACCCCACTTAACATCCCTTTTGAAGTGTAAGGTCCACTTTGTAAGTATTTCTGATTTCTGTCTATCTTTAAAAATAATAAAATCGCATTCCTTTGGAACCCCCCAAGTTAAGATATACTTCAAATGGATCCTTCCCTTTAGGTCTATGAGAGTAGCTTTATCATTCATGATGGAAGGCTTTGCAGAAGCATTGACTATCAACTACTGAAAAGAACATATTGAAAAACATTATGTAATATGAAGCACACAATTCTAAAGTCTAGTTTCTCTTGATGCTACAGACACTACCTCAGCCGTTTGAAACCTTGCTCATTGGTTTTCAACCAAACAAGCTCCCTTTTGCTGCTCTTGCAGGGCATCCTTCTCATTCCCACCTCAGGGTATATGTGCTAATAATCTCTTTTGGTTTTTTTCCCCCCCTGTTCTTTACCAAGGTAATGCTAATCGTTCTTCAGAAATTAATTCAAATATCTCTTCAAAATTGAAAGCGCATAACTGAGTGGTTGGGTCCTTTGGATCAATTTATACTACATCTTAATGGTCCTTTGTACTCCCATACTCAACTCCTTTATAAAGAGGGTTTTGTATTTACCTGTTTGAATTCAATACTACCTTATCCTCTAAAGAGAGGTTTCCTGGTTTTTTAGTTGAAGGTTGACATTGAGAATCATGGCAGTAGTTTAATGTTCACCTGGTGATTAAAAGTGATGTTGCGACTTCAATTTGCCTTTGCCTAAGTACTATTAAGTTTAAACATCTTTTTATAGTGTTAGGCAGTTTGGGTTTGTCTCTGAGAAATGTCTTTTTATGTCTGTAATGAGTTGGATCCCCACAAAAATAAATACATTTTAGTCGCAATCTCTGGTACTTCAATATGTTACTTATTTGGGAATGGGGGCCTTTGAAAGCCTTATTAATGAACATGAGGTCATACTGCAGTGTGGACCCTGAACCCAGCATGACTGGTGTTGCTACAAAGAAGGAACAAGCGAAGACAGACACAGGGAAAGCTCATGTGCAGACTGAGGCAGAATCTCGAGTGGGCATCCACAAACCAAGGAGAGGCTACTGTGCCAGAGATGGCAGAGACAAGAGAAGAACTTCCCCTGAGCTTCTTGTGGGCCTGACCCTGCCAGCACCTGATTTCAGTCTGCTCCACTAGAATCATGAGACAATAAATTCTGGTGTTCTAGACTAGGATTGTAAAAGAGCTTTTGACTCTCTAGCTACATATTTGCCAATTTTTGTACTATGTCAGTATTATTTTTACTATTTTTTTTGTAAAGTCATTGTACAGATTTTAGCACTTTCTTTTTGCATTTTGTGAATGTTTTTTCTACCTTTTACATTTGTCTATTAAATGTATTCTGTTAATTATTGTCTAGTAGACAATAAATTTTAATTAGACATCAAAATAATTGTCAAAAGTTACAATTTTATTTAGACAGTATATCTGTCTTTTTATTAATACATATTTAGGATTTTTTCTTTATTTGAATGATCTCTCACATCCCTAGGTTATATACCTTAAGTCCTAGATTAACTAAGATTTTTACTGTTTTATCTTTAACTTAGTTTCCTACCTAGAACTTGGATTTTTGAATATGAGAAGAGAAATAGACCACTTTTTCCAGATCAATAAGTATCCCCCCCATTCAAAAAATTTTTCACACATTTAAATTCTAATGTACAGTGATATTTATTTCATTATTTAATTTGTTTTATATATATATATATATATATATATGGCACACACACATGTGTATTCCTATTGCCAATGAAATATTGTTTGGATTGTATCCATGCATAAATGTTGAAATTTGGAAAGGCCAATGTCTTTCTTCCAGGACTCTATCAGAAGTCAAAAGAGACTCTAAAATCTCCCACACCTGGATAAGCCTGCCCAACTCCCAGCTTCAACATTATCTCTAGCAAGAATCAAGAAAAAACCTCAGAAATCATGGATTTCAGATAACTTTAAATTTTCCTATTTTATTTATCACTCAGTACTGAGACAGTGCTTCATGGAAGAAGAAATAATCTCTGTGAGTAAAATGCTCTTGATGGGTCAAAGAAGATGAAGACTTAAAATAGACTGTTGGGTTTATTTCACTTTTCTTAGATGATCATGTCTCAGTTCTCTCTTACATGCTGTTATTTGTCTTGCAAGAAAACTGTGTTACCTGTTGTCTTCAAATCTGTGTGGCCACTCCTCAGTCTTTGTTGCTAGTTCCTTCCTATGCTCTTTAACTTCATACAGGGATGCCTTAAAGTCTACATATACTATGAATAAACTCATTCCCCGGACAATCTTATCTAATCCTTTATTTAAATGATTAAACATTATTTATATTGTGTTTGATGCCAGATTTATCTTTCTGACCAAGCCTTTACCCTGAATCTAGGATATTTTATTACTTATTTCTCAAAATGTTTACTTAGCATCACTACTTAGATGTATATTGAGTATCTCAAAATTAGCAAATTCAACATGCCTAATCATTACCTCTAATCGTTTAGTCACCTGAACTTTTCAATCTGTTTTAGTCAGCTTTTTGCACTGCTGTGACTAAAAGATCTGACCACAACAATTGTAGAGGAGAAAGAGTTTATTTGGGGGCTCATAGTTTCAGAGGTCTCAGACCATTGAGAGCTGGGGCTGGAGATGACACAGAATATCATGGCAGAAGAATGTGGTGGAGGGAAGGGGATCACATGATGATCAGAAAGCAGAGAAAGACTTTACTTCCATATACAAAATATATACCCCAGAGGCATACTCCCAGGGACCCATCTCCTTCAGCCACACCCTACCTGCCTTCACTTACCACTCATTTAATCCCATCAGGGAATTAATTCACTGATCCCGTTAAGATTCTCATAACCCAATCATTTCTCCTCCAAACCTTCTTGCATTGTCTCATACAATTAACTCTGGGCTGTATTTGAATGCCAGAATATTATTTGTAGATTAATTTCTATCCCTTGCACAAATAGTTCACTCAAAACACTGGGAGTAGTTTTGCTCAACTTGAGGACAGGAATTGTATCTAGTTACGTGTCTAGCACCAACCTTGACACGTTATGTGACCCATAAACATATGTTGAATGAATAGTGAATGGATAGATGTCAATACACATATGGAGTTTTCTTAAATCTTGAAGAAGTTATTCTTACGGTGTACAACATTTAGATACATTCATCTGAATAGTACTTGGCTTCAAAGAAATTAATTTTTCTTAAACTTACTTATTTTGTAATTTCCAGAGAACAAAATAATATGTTCAGTGAAATACAGGAAGACACAGTTTGTACAGAATTTTATATTCCTAACCAATCCCTCAACAGTCTTATTTCTTTTTAGATGGATCAACTTGTTCCTGGGGTGCTATTAATCACTATTCTTTATACAGATTTGAATACAAAGCCTTGCAAATGATGACATTCAATGAATTCTTGTGAAGTGCTTAGATTGAACCCATTCATGGAAAAGTAGAATAGAACCTAGATAGAAAGGGCCTTGAGACTCAGCCTTTATTCTCCCAGTTTCCTGCAGGACTCAAAATTCAATTTGCCCCTGTAGTTTAATATTAATTCTATTTTAAAAGAAAAAAAAAGCAATTCTATTCCTTTGCTTAGTAACTCATTCTATTGCCTACTAGTTAGACCATCCTGGATTTCTGTAAGTTTAGTCTGTATGGCCGTAGATAAATTCCATAAAATATCTAAAATCAAATTTCTTCCTCAGCAGGATGGAAATAGTATTTCCATTGTGATAGGCTTGTGAAGCCTGGCAGCGATGGACATGCCAGTACTGGATATAGCACAGCATCTACCACTAAGGGCTCAGTACTTTTTAGTTTTGTTTTTGTTTTTATTATATATAACATCATATTGTAATTATCTCTAAGTGCCAAGAAAAGTGAATAAAGTACAACAGGCATCCAAGAATAGTGCACAGGGAAAGTTCCAAATGAGGAAAAATCCCCTTCTCCCACAAATGCCTCATAATTTACTTTTACTGGTATGTATAGAGATCAAGTGAACATTCTGTGAACCAAATATGAAATTAGTGAGCATTCTGACTTCTCATCGGGTCCTATCTAGTCCCCACTTAAAGACTATTATTTTAAGAATAGTTTTAGAATTACAGAAATCTTGCTAGGATAATACAGTAAGTTCACATATATGCCATACCCAGTTTCTCCAATGTTAACATCCTACATTATCATGTGATATTTAATACAACTAGTGAACCAATATTAATATTTTCTTATTAACTGCACTCCAAACTTCTTTTAGATATCATTTTTTTTTCTTTCCAATATGCTTCTGTTGTTCTTTCAAGATCTTATCATATATACACATTTAATATCCTTTGTTTTTATCTTGACTTTGTCAGTATCTAAGACTCTCTATGTTTTGCTGATCCTGAACAGTTTGAGGATTACTGATCAGGTATTTTGTAGAATGTCCCTAAATTGGGACTTGGTGTTTTTCTTATGTTTAAATTGAGGTTGTAGATTTAGGGGAAAAGACCACAAAGATGGAGTCTTTTTCTCAACACATAAAATAAAGGGTGCTTGCTATCAACATGTCTCATCATTGATCATGTTCATCTTGATCACCTTGATAGCAGTGTTTGCCAGATTTTTTCTCCATGAAGTTATGACTTTTCCCTCTTTCCATATCGTGCTCCTTAGATGCAAGTAACTAAATGTGAACAACACATAGAAGTTGAAACGTATGCCTTATTTCCTTGAGAATAGACGGAAAGCACCAAAAATACTTGCTGATTTTATTCTAGAGAATGCTGACTTCCTAATGTATATCAATAACGAATATTTTCACAACTTTAAAAACCATCACTTTGAATAATTCAAGGTATGCATTATTATTCAAGAAAAAAATGCATAAAACTCAATAAGAATAGTGAACTTTCTCTTAGTTAACTTGCTCTATTTCCATCATCCTCTCACAAACCCATGATAACTCTAATAACCAATGGGCCCACAAGGTAAAATTCTATCAGCCACAGAATGTGGTTGGAGCTCTACCAAAGACCAATTCCATTATTAAACTCATTATCAACCTGTGAAGTTGTCAGAGAACTCCATAGGTAAAGCTTTCTTTACTTGACCTGGCAGGTTTCCCAGAACCATTTCCCTGGGTGTGTTTGGGGTTGGAGGGGCAATAAGAGGCCATGATTGTTGAAAACAATCAACAATTACTGAACATTGTGTCTGCCTGATGTGACAATAGTAATTGAGGCAAGCACATTTACAAAAATATTTAAAGAAAAGCTGGGAATAAGATGTCCATTAAGGACATTGAAGAATTCTAACAACTCCTTGGGACAACAAAAGGCCCCATGTTTGTGGAGTGCTGAGTTCATACCTAGAGTTGTGTGCAGGAAAGATATATGCTCTTGTATCCAGTTGATCTTGTGGCTCTAAGAAGAGTGTCAAAGGCAAACCTCAACATGCACACTTGGTCAACTCTGAGAGATGTATTGGTCCAAAGCATTCCAGGATATTTCTGTCTCATCATTACATTCACTAAGTTGACTGTGCTGAGACTTCAGGGTCACACATGGAAAACAATGTGGGCTTTACTAAAGTACTTGTGGATAAGTCTCTAAAGAAACAAATAAACAACAATAAACCCTGGGTGTGGTGATGATCTGATTTCCAGCTTTACCACATTTATTTTTTTAATGTCAAATTTAAAACAAATATTTAGAGAGATACAAAGAAATAAGAACATATGACCTATCTACAGGTGAAAAGAAATAGATGATAATAACTGTCCATGAGGAAGACCCAATGTTGGGGTTACTAGGAAAAGACAAACCTTTAAATCAACTATTTTAAATATGTTCAAAGAAGTAAAAGAAGTTGGATTTCTGAGTGTTCTAGTTGTCCAGCTTCCCCAGGGGCGACTTCTCCCCTTTAGTTCAATTTGCATCAAAGATAAGTCTTAGATACCATGTAATGTTCAGAAGATGTATTCTGTTAGTGCTGTTACAAGACAGAAGGCAGGAGTAAGTGAGTGACCTGGGTCAGGCATAATGAAGAGGTCAGACCACTGACCAGGAAGTTCCCTGGTAGAAACCACTCTCAAAGTTTAGAAGATCCTTTCCCCTTTCTCATGACTTATGATCTCTGAATTAATTACAGGTTTTTCTTTTATGAAGGGAGTTTAAAATATCCTTGTGAGGGTGAGCTTTGTTGTAAGGTTCATGAAACTTTCATCTTGACAGAAGCAGCCTTGTTACTAGGTCAGTTGACTTAAAGGTTTGTCTTTTCTTTGTAACCCCAACATAGGAGGAGTTGTAACAAGAACACCAGGAGGTAATAAAAGAAGGTGATCATTGGCAAAGAGTTCATTTATTCATGCAGGTGGGAAGGAGTTTTTGTTTGACTTCAAAATGTATGCCCTTACCATTACATGTGATTCCTTTCCAGATGAGGGTCTCTTCTCAAGGAGAATAACATTGAGATCCAGAGGGGAATGTTCAGGTTCCTCTCAGGGGCCCTCCAACCTCCCTGTTCAAGTTCAGGTAGCATAGAACCTTTGGTGACTGAGCTTGAATATGAATCCCAGGTGGATATTAGTCCGGTGCTTGCTTTATCCACCAAACCTTCACCAGCAATTGGTAATTGAGATAAACGTATTACATTTAGTATTTCTTAAATACAATATATTTTCACGGATGCTTCTTTCATGCCTAGATATCTGCTGATTCCCCAGCCATATCTCCATGATGCCACAGGATGTGCTACATGGATCTGTGCTACAGGATGAAAGACCTTCCTATGTGCATCAGTTGACCTTTGGAGCTTTCCAAAACAAAAACGAATAATAGAAGGAAAGGATAAATAACTCAAATTCATCCATCTTTCTTCTATTAAAAATGAAACAAAGAGACATTTTTTTGTGAGGAAAAAAAGTTCAAAAATAAAAAGATTGTCAGGGAGATGAATGCGTCCCTTAAGACAACTTGTAAATATTTATCTATATTCACTGTTACTTAGAAGCTATTGGTTTGGAAATAAAGATCGTCCACCATGATAGTCTCACCAAATGATTCTTTTTACAGGAGTAAGTCAAATTTCAGTGTTCTCTGTCATTTGTTTTTGTTTTTTACAGAGGATTATGTTAGATAATGCAGGTCAAGCACCACAAATTTTTCATAATTGATATTAAACCCTCAATAAAATTTAGTAACAATGGTAAAAACACTGAGATGCTGATGGCGTTGGTGGTGATCTTCTTAAAACTTCGAAGTATCATAATTTAAAAACTTAAAGAAAGAAATCAAGGAGAGTAATTTGAATTAATTGTCTCTCTCACTAGCATGCCATGAAAAGATGAGACAGTTAAAAGGAACAAGAGTGTAGAAGATAGTAAAAGAAACTATTATGGGACATTAGATAATATTTCGAACCATATGAAATTATTCTTTGGTCTATACAGGTTATAAGAGAACTTAATGGAAAGGGAGCTATAGGAATTATGAACAACTTGCTTTGTCTAGCCACGTCTCCATGGTACCATGTCTGTGCTTCCTCTCTGGAATTTCAGACCTTCCTTGTGTTTCACACACACAATACTAGACATTCTTAGATACATTATATCTCATTAGGGCAATATATTAAAGAAACATACATATAATCCTACCAATTAGGAAACTGAAATATAAGTATATCTAAAGAAACTTATAAATACTTAAAAGAAACTCATAAATAATCCTATCAATTAGGGAATTGAAATTATATATATATATATATATATACACACACACACACACATATATATACATATATATATTCAGTCATATTAAGTTTTCTAATTGGTAGGATTCTGTGATATTTATGGAAAATAACCTTTGTGCTCTAAGAATAAAACAATCATACTGAAACATATGATTATGATAAAAATCCAAGATATTTAAGTGTTAGAGTCTGTAAACAAGTCAGGATGGCACCTGGCATTTTGCCAGAGGGAGTGGTTTGTGAAGTAACTCCAGGGAGCCATTAAGTGTGGAGATTCCTTATTGGTTGACTGCTGTATCTAGTTTATGTTAATTAGATAAGCTGTGTGAAATGTATAAATACCTCTGTTGTCCTACAATAAACAGCTCCCACTCCTGCTGTATCAACGTACACAAGTTGTTCGTCACCCCCGCCCCCCGCCCGGTTATTTTGCTGCAGCCGGACTGCGGCATTTAAGAAAGCATAGTATATAGCACATTCCAAAACAAAACTTACCATAATCTGGTTTTGACAGACTGAATGCTGACTTTGTTCTGGTTCTCAATGGATCTTTAAGGGTCACATAGAATTTATACTCTAATCAGAGAGACAGAAAGACAATATATATAATTGTCAAAGACAAAATATATAATTTTGAATGGTAACATTGATATGGGAAAAAATGCATGTACATGGTTTGGACCATTATTCAAACACATCCATGATAATAATACATTTCTTATAAACCTGAGAAATTTAAATACAGACTACTATAATATGATCCTGTTAATTTTGTTATATTTGTTGATGGCCTGGTGACTGTGCCCCATATCTCAAAGAAAGTACCTACGATCTAAAGATGTGGACTAAAAGTGTTTATAAACTTAATAATATTACAAAAATATTGATAATTGTTGATGTTAGACAATAGATATGTGAGAAAAGGTCTACTCCATTTTTCTAAGTTTGTATATATTTAATATTTTTTCATAATACACCATTCATTTTTAAAAAAGAAATGGATTGAGGTGGCAGATAGCAAGGGACTAAACCAAAGAGAGTTTCAAGATCAAATAGGTAGTTCAAGGAAGTTCTTGCTAAGAAGATAACATTTGAGCAAAGACTTGAAAGAGGTATGGAAAAGAACTATGTGAATCTCTGGTGGAAGAAGTTCCAGGTAGAGGTAGGATCTTGTGCAAAGACATGAGAGTATGCCTGGCATGTTCAGGAAATAAGTCCAATAGATGCAAAGGATAAAATGTAAGAGGTGTCCTCAGTTAACACTGGTAAATGGCAAAAGGAAAAGGCATGCATGGTTATATCCAACCAAGAAGTCATATCTAAAATATATAGGTAATGCCTGCAAAGGAAGTAGAAAAACGCAACTCAGTATAAAAATTGGCAAAATACTTGAAAGGGCATGTCACAGAAAAAGGAAATGGCCAGCAAGCACATGAAAAGCTTCTCTATTTCATTGACATCTAGGAAACATAAATTAAAACCACAATGCTTTACTACTACACACTCACTGAAAAGTTAAAACTTTAAAGTATTTGTTGTTGCTTTTTTTCACTTTTTCAAATAATTAACATTTATTAACATTTATTGCCTTGAACATGTGCCAGATTCTATGCTAAGAATTCCCAAAATTATTTTATTGGTGCATATTAATAACACAGAATAGTGAATTTCATTGTGGCATATTCATAAATGCACAAAATTTGATCAATTTCATTTTTCTGTACCTCCCCCTGCTTTCCCCTCCCACCTCCCCTGGTCTCATTTCTCTACTCTAATGATCTACTGTCTATTT
>NW_026000174.1:40522977-40525477 GCF_001458135.2 Marmota marmota marmota | reverse complement strand
AAGACTGAGGAATCACTCTATCTGTTCATGCAGAGTCTAGTAGACATTTGATTACTCAGGGGCTCATCGTCACTTGAAAAAAAAAAAGGAAGCCCATTCTAAATTCTATCAAAGAGCATCTTCTATAGAATATTGTATTTCTTGCCTATTATTCAGTCCTTGGTCCCTTCCTATATGTAATCACGAATATTGTCAACTCAGAAAACCTGTCCTGGGATGATATAGAAATCAAAATTTGGCTTAAGCTATGAGTTCACCTTTAATATCAAGCTGAATACCTCTGTTGGCATTCCTCTTCTGATGCCTCCAAACTTTTACAGGGCCAGAAGTATGATGAACTTGATGAGGATGTTCGGAATATGGAAGTCACAACATAAATATTCATCAGGAGATACCTGCTGTTTTCATGCACAGAAATACAGGAATTGCAGGAATGGATTATGAGTAGGCAATGCTACTTTTGTTTGTGTCCAGAGAATGTAAAATTTCTCAAGAAGTTTTTTTTTTCAACCCCAGAAAGAACAGTACATTTGAGAAGAGTAAGAAAGAGAAATGGATGCATATGGTCCATGAAGATAATGAACTAAAATTTTATGTGGAGACACTGTCAGAGGACTAAGCTGATGGTGTCTTTTGGGTTAGACATTGGAAGAGAGGCAGGACTCACTAATGAGCAAGGTGTACAATGAGGTATGTTTTTTGATCCTAAAATAGATCTGGGCAGCACATCACCCCAATACCCTGAAGTCTCAGCCTTCAGTGAATCTGAGCAATAGCATCTCTCCTTCCCCATCCCATGTGGTACAGCAAAGCAACTTTGTCAACTGTAAAGAGCAGAGTTTCAGTGAGCCAGCTGATCTCACTTTCAGTTTCTACTTAAAAAAATAGAGTAGCAATAGAGAAAATCAAGTGCCCAAGAAGGACCAGGAGTCAAGACTGAAGGCAATTAAAACAGCCAGTCAGACTATTCTAAGGGGTAGAGAAGAAAAGGTCCATCTCTGTTCTCTCCATAAACAGTGATTTCTCTACCAGCACAAATCAAAGCAGGAATTCCCCACTTTTGAATAGAGCCAACCTTGGTCAGGCATCCATCCCTAACATTAAAGACAGCCTAACTGTGCCAGTGTTGTGCCCTCCAGGCCCTCTATTTCTCCCATTTGTCCCCAACCCACCAGCCTGCACCAGTACCTTAGTCCATTTAGGCTGTTACAACAATATATATACCTTAGACTGAATATTTTATAAGCATAAATTTATTGCTCATGATTCTGGAAGCCAGAAGTCTAAGATCAAGGTGTCAGTGGATTTAGTATGTGGTGAGGGCTTGATCTCTGCTTCATAGGTGGCATCTTCTCACTGCACCCTCACATGACTGGAGGGGTAGCAACGTGTTCTCACCCTTTTTTGTATTAGTGCCCTAGTCCAGTTTATGAGGACAGAGCTGTCATGACCTAATTATCTTCCAAAGACCCCACCTCTTAATACTATTGCTCTGGACAGTAGGTTTTAATATAAGAATGTGGGGAGGACACAAACATTCATGCCATAGCTATTGGGAATGTAAGATGGCTTCACTTCAGCACAACTAGATTGGCTCCCACAGAGAGTAACTGCATATCCCAACACAACTCTCCAGGATGTCCCTGTGTTATGGCCTCCCCCTCCACCCACAGCCTCAGTAGCACTGGTGGTGCCACTTCCATAATATCTTCCTCTGGGTGAGTTCAAAGGAATATCCATCCATGCTGGAAAATTCTAATGGGTATGTGACCTGAAGAATTTGTCCTACTAGTTATGAACCTAGCATAGATCTATCAGGAGGACATATGGAGCTTTTTCAGCAACTTCTTCTTTATGTTTTTCCTTCCTACACAGAAATCTCTGTGTCAGGTTTGCACAAAGCAAGAGAGATGCAAATCAAAACCGCTCTAAGATTTCATTTCACTCCCGTCAGAATGGCAGTTATCAAGAGCACAAACAACAATAAATGTTGGCGAGGGTGTGGGGGAAAAGGCACACTCATACATTCCTGGTGGGTCTGCAAATTAGTACAACCAATCCAGAAAGCAGTATGGAGATTCCTTAGAAAACTTGGAATGGAAATACCATTTGACCCAGCTATCCCATTCCTCATTTTATACCCAAAAGGACTTAAAAATAGGATACTACAGAGATGAAGCCACATCAATGTTTATAACAGCACAGTTCACAATTGCTAAATTGTGGAACCAACCTAGATACCCTTCAGTAGATGAATGGAAAAAGAAACTGTGTTATATATAAATAGTGGAATATTACTCAGCATTAAAAGAGAATTAAATTATGGCATTTGCAGGTAAATGGATGGAGTCGGAGAATATAATGCTAGGTGAAGTAAGCCAATCCCATAAAACCAAAGCCTGGATGTTCTCTCTGACAGTGGATGCTGATCCATAATGGGGGTGGGGAGAGAATGGAAGAACTGTGGGCCAAGGTGAGGGGAGCATGGGTGGACTAGATG
>NW_026000174.1:40433858-40522420 GCF_001458135.2 Marmota marmota marmota | reverse complement strand
GGGGAGGGAAGGGGAGGGGGTATGGGGGGGTAGGAAAGATCATGGAATGAGATGAGCATCCTTACCCTAGGTACATGTATGACTTCACATGTGGTGAAACTTTACATCGTGTAAAATCAGAGAAGTGAAAAAGTTGTGCTCCATTTGAATACAATGAATTGAAAAACTTTCTGCTGTCATGTATAACTGACTAGAATTAATAAAAAATAGATTAAAATAAAAAGAAGAAGCTGGCAGTCACTGACCAAGTTCTGACCTTTCTGGGCCAATTTTTTGGGGAGGTTGTAGTTTAGCCACCTGGGCCTGTGACCACAGAGGTTGTGGATCTGAGTACATGCAGTCTCTCAGTCCTGAAACTGCCCAAAAGTCCAATCTTCTCCTCTCTTCCTCAAAGGAGGAAGAGAGGAGGTAGTAGCAGGACTCTCATTTTTTCACCTAAAATAGATTTTTCTTAATTATAGAAAAAGGAAAGAAAGTTTTTATGGCCACCTTTCCTCCCTGTTCTCCTGAAACACAGGAGACTAGGCCTATGAGGTTTCCCAGGAGAGGGCTGAGAGATTGAAACGTTCTCAGGCTTGGCTGATGGAGTTCTCTGGTAGGCCCTACCAGGTCAATCTTTGCCTTACTTCCTCTTTTCCTATTTTTTCTCTTCAACTGAAGCAGATGATCATACCCCTGACCTCATACTTCTGGGCCTGAGACTGACTGGCACTGGGCACTGGGCAGTGCTGAGTGGATAACGCTGTCGGGGCTTGCTCTCAGGCTCCAGAGAAGAGCTTTTCCCCTCTTCCCTGACTCCTCGGCCCTCTCTCCTTCCAAGGAGCTGGCATTTCCTTCCTCAAAGAGCTGTGTGAGGAGTATTTGTCTCCCTCAAGAATCTGTGTTATGCCTCCTGTACCAACCTCTTGGATAGAAGTGTAGACCCAGGGCTACTGCAGGGATGCTCAGTTCCTCAGGTCACAGTGTTCTCGTGTCATCAGATGTCTTAAAATCTTAGTTTATTATGGTTGTTATATAGAACAAGAAAAGTCAAATAGTAAAGTTGAGGTTATTGGGGTTTTTACACATTTGATCACTCATTTAGGGTTTTGATGTTTATCAGTAAGCATTTTTTAATATCACCATGGATATATATTTTATCTTGAATCAAATTAGAAATCTGGTTGCAATTGGAGGTAGATTCACTTCACCACTCACTCTGAGATATAGTCTCTCTTTTTGTAGAAAACAAGAGTTCTGGAGTTTGAAATTGCTAGACTGAGGTTGAGAGATCTCAATTCTGTAAGCCCATAAGATTTCAAGAGCATGAAACTATTAGACTATGAAACGATGAGAACTCTAGCTGGAACTGCAAAACAGGGCACAGATTGCAGGACTATAGTTTCACCATGAGACAGAGACCACATGACCTCAAGGCCCTGTGGTTATGCAACCAGACATCGAAACTGTGAGGGGGAGACTAAGGGTCAGTCTATGAGACTTTCCATCCTTCCCCCAGCCTCTTATTAGTAAAATTACACTGTAAAAGGATTCTTCCTTAAAGAAGATGGTCTTGGCCTTTGTGTGTATATCTGTAGTTTTCAAGCTTGCCAAAATTTTGGGAAATTTATGAACTTCTTTCTTACTGGTACATAATAATTATACATAGCAGTGACATTTGTTGTGACATTGTGACATATTCCTACACACACACAACATAACTTGGTCATTTTCATTCCCCAGTACCCCCTTCCCTTCTCTTCCCCATCTCTATCCTAATGTTCTCTCTTCTATTTTCATTATCTCTCTCTCTCTCTCTCTCTCTCTCTCTCTCTCTCGAGATTTTTCTCCCCATCCCACTCTCTTTCAGAAAACAAACAATCTTTGACTTTCTGAGTTTGGCTTACTTCTCCTAACATGATGTTCTATAGTTTCATGTTTTCCTACAAAAGACATCATTTTTTTTCTTTATGGATGAATAAAACCCCATTGTGGATATGTAACATATAACACATTTTCTTTATCTATTCATCTATTGACAGACCCTTAGCTTGGTTCCATAACTTGGCTATGGCGAATTGCAGTGCTATAAACATGGGTATGCATGTATCACTATAGTACAATGATTTTAATTCTCTGTATAAACACCAAGGAGTGGTATAGCTGTAAATGGATAATATGTAAATATATAAGTATTTTGCTACATTGTCAGGAGCAGTGATTTGAATCACAGTCTCTGATTGTCCTATAGCAGGAGCTGCACCTGTGCTGGGAATTTCTTGTGCAAAGGTGCAAGTCAAGACTGCCTGGTTGCTATGGTGATGCCATACTTAAACGAGGTTCTGTGCTAGGCATGGGACTATCAGTCTTGACCCTGAATGTGGATACCAGCTGCCAGGGATAGAAAATTATGAGTGCAGTTGATAATTATAATTGGCCGCTAGTCTTTGACCTTCATCCTGCATACTTTGAAGAAACTTTCTTACAGAAAATCCTTTGGATGATAAAACCTATGTAATAAACATGCTGAGCTAGCTCTGGGTCATTTATTCTCCATCAGAGGGTGATGTCCTACCTAGTGCCAGCTTTCACTCTACGCCTTTGTCTTATCTCAATCCCCCATCACCCCTGTGGGTTTCTAAATTAAAGGCCATGCTAGTTGTGGCACTACACGTCTTACCATTTTCTGCCTGCCTTTAGTTCTGCTTTTGCTATTTAAAATTATTTTGGATAAACACCAAGCAGTGGTATAGCTGGGTTCTAATCTTTTGAGGAACCTCCATGCTGATTTCCATAATGGTTGTACAATTGCTATGCTAAAAGTCCTCTGTAACAAGATCACTTCTTGGCCTGATCTAGTCTCAAGCTCAGCAATTGGCCCAATTGTGAATGCATCCTTTATTATCATCTAGGAGGGCTCACCTCCCTGGAGTTTATATTTCTTAGATTTGTTTGCGTTCACAATTATCAAAGGTCTTTGGAGTAAAATATTAAGAAGAAGTGAGTTCTTATTTCATTAGGAAAGAAGTTCTTATTGTCTACATCCTAACCAGAACTCAACCTTGGTTTTTAGTATACATAGGAGAAATTTTACCATATCTATGTTAGTGATACAAGAGGTACATTTTGGTAACAATCTCTTAATTTTGCAGAAATTGCAACCCTTACCAAAATAAAAATGGGGCAGAACTTGCCAGTACAGGGCTAAGGATTGGAGTTCTACACTCATCCTCACTGTTGGAGAAGAATTCTCTGAAATTCCTTTTTTGACTTAACATCTGAGAAAAGAAATTGAACCTTGCACAGCAGTGGCAAATGGTGGTAGGCATAGGGTGCACTGTCTTCAAGAAAATAGCAAAGTAAGACCCCTTTTATGACATATGTTATAGTGCTTTAGTCAAAAAGAAGTTTATTACTTAAAAATTATCCATCTTCCTTTGTTTACGATCTGGTTTATTGTCATTGATTAATTTTTTATATTCCCATACACATAAAGGCAAAATAGGAATCATGTAATCTGAAGAGCATATTAACAATTTTTTTGGGGGGTGCACTTGGGATTGAACCCAGGGGCACTTACCTACTGAGCCATGACCCCCGTCATTTTTATATTTTATTCAGAGACAGGATCTCAATGAGTTGCTTATGGCTTCGATAAATTGCTGAGGCTGGGATTACAGGCATGGGCCACCATGCCTGACAAGGAATCCTTTTTCTGTCAGGCCCCACATTTAATGTAACCCAATTTCTTTAATTCCTCTTCAGTCCTGAATCAAATCCCAATTTTACTCGCATTCAAGTCAAAACTTTATGATTGTGAGTGAAGCTCAGAATAGCCTCCTATGTCACCTCTGAACATGCCTTTTACAGTGGTCCCTCCTGCTCCTCCCAGGTCAGACTTCACCCAGCCTATAGCATTTGCCCTGACTGTTTCTTGTTCCCTTGTTATAGCTACCACGTGGCCAGTTCCCTGAGTCTATCCACATAGCTGGTTCTCCATGAACACACCCTGACTACTCGATTTGTAAACCTATTTACCCAGGACTGTTTCCTCCTTTAAAATATACGAGCACCTCTCTTTCTAACGTGTTATATAACTTAAATTATTTTTCATTATTCGCTGTCCCCAGAACTTCTCCTAGAAAGTCCTAGAAGGTAGAAATCTTACTCTTGTTCTTTTTTTCACTTACGTAAATAGAGTGCTCAAAGGAGCTCCTAGACAGAAGCAAGCATCCAATAAATATTTGTCAAAATGAAATGAGGTTCCAGATCCAGGGTCTTTTCTAAGACACTCCAACTTTCTGTGATAATAATGAGAAGATTGAAATACTAATAATTGTAAGTTGTGCATAATCACTTAAGTTTTCTCAGTGCTTTCACATAAATAGTCTAAGTAGGTCAGAAATTGTGTAGTGTTTCACACAAAAAAAATTGTGTTTTTTTATGCAAGCTATCTTAACTGGAACTTCAAGTGTTAATGGAGCAGAGCCTGTTATAAACAGTAACAAGCTATAAACTGTGAAGCTACAAAATTAGTAGCAACACTTTCATTCTCTGGGAATTTTAGATACATTAGGAACCTGTAATTACTGATTCCATCTGCCTACTCTGTCTTCAGCTTAATTATGTATTTCAGAAGGAACGTTTCTCATGTTTTCATTTTTTGTATATATAAATATTTAGCTACATCTCTTATCATTTTCTGCCTCCCCTTCCCTCTGCTTTTGCCATTTACAATCTCTAGAGCTATTTTTACTTCCAAATCGCAATGTCTTCCCTCAGAGTCAACATGAGAGAGATTGGAGCCAAATTTAGTTCTGCCAGTGTCCCTGTGGCATCTTTGAAGGCAGGTTACCAAGCCTCAAACACATATTTACATTTGGTGGGATGGGGCAAGACAGCTCTAGGATCTTCCTAATAGGAATATTCAAAATAGTAACACAGTTTTTTAAATCAATAAGGTGCAGACTCTTTCTTAGGGTGGGAGGTCATAAGTAAAACTGGAAAAAAAATGGATTAATAGCATTCTTTGTGTCAGGATTTAGAATCATACTTAAAATATGAATATGACTCCCCAAGAGGTGAGTACAGCATACATTATTTCCAGAATAATTTGAACAGTATAAACAAAGCCTTTTGGGGCTGGGAGGAATGAGACAGACCTAGTTTCATTTCCCCCAACAATGTTCTAGAAACTGATGCTCTACTGAAAACCATTTTCATGCTCTAAATACATTGTCTATATTGATAAAGTATTGGTTAGTGTTAGGTGAATCTTAGTATTTTATTATTTCTTATACCTCCATGAGACATGAGAAAGAACTACAAATACAGGGTTGAACTGAGTATGGGAAGAAAACATACATGAAATTAACTTCTATCTCATTTTTTTTCTTCTGGAAGAGATAGAAAAAAATGAAAATGTGGTTAACATTTTTTATTGCTTCCCATTATTATCTTCCAAGTCAGCTAAGCCTTTCTGCCTCCTCACTCCAAATTCTTTACATACCCCTCACTAGTACCTAAGGATGTCTGGAAGAATCTCCCCCCATGCCTGTGTTTAGAAATTAAGCACCAAAAGTCAGAGTTGTCCAGAAAGGCAAGGAAAGATGTCTATTCCTTGGACATAAAAAAGAAAAGTCGAGCCCAAGAGGGGTGACTGACTCTCAAAGATGGAAAAAGACTGGACTGTGAATGTATGTGCATGTATGTGGACATGTGCATGTGAATATGTATGTATGTATAAATGCTTTTTTGTTTATTTTCTGTTGGCAGGGAAGTGTGCTCAAAGATAAAGTCCCTGGTCTGGGGAAGAAGTCACAGCTATGTCATTTCCAAGTAAAGGGGAGATTGTCTATGCTTTATCCTAAAGTGATAAACATGATAGACTGTGGCCTACTCACTGGGTCATGATTTACAGTAAGTGACATTAAAATTGCTTATGCAATAAATAGATAGATAGATAAATAGATAAAACCAAAAGACTTTAGTTCTACCTTTAAGACTAGACATTTCATATTTGATGACACTAAGACAACACTAATTTCTACTTAACTTTTAATATAAGTGAATGGTGTCAGCTCTCAGAGGAAGCCTTAAAAATCTTATGCACAATAACTTGGGATATCACTTCCAAGAAAAGATCAATTTGGAATTCCAGGACAGGGTGAAAGATTATATCTACATGCCGCAGGAGTGGGATTCCCATTGGATCCTGTGCTGGGCATACTAGTTAACTTGGTCTTAGGATTCTAATGGTTTGGGTCAGCAGGCCTAAAACCAATAGAGGGTATAATGAGATTGGAGGCTTTTGAAACTGTAATGGGTGGTAGACCCAGTACTTCAGATCCTCCTGGCAGCAAGGCAGGGGAATTTTGGAAGGAGTGGTAACAGTGCATCAATAATATGTCTTCATAGTCAACTTGGATAACACATATTATGTAGTATTTTATGTTTAATTATAATTATTATTTGGAATACACTGATTTGAATATACTTATGATAAAATGGATACATTTTACAGATCAGTACACAAGCTAGGGTTAATTAATTGACTAAAGTCATAGATTCAATCTGTCCCTGATACAGCCTTATACCTAATTCCAAAGCTGATGGGCTCTTTTCAACCTCAGCAGCTCTTACTGCCTGATCATAACAATCACCTGGAAGCTTATCACAAAAAACCGAGTTCCTTATAACTACCCATAGGAACTCCAATTCTATAAGGTCTGGCCCTGAGTAGCTTTCAGAAGCAAAAGCTCAGGTGTTTGTGCTGATTAGAGTTTAAGAAGTGCTGTCTTTCACTGTCACTGAAAAGGGTGATTGCACCTCACTGAGGCAGAGCATAGAAGGGTTAGGAAAAATATAGTGAAAGCAAACAAATCCAAAGCAGTGTGGATGGATTCAGGGACATAAGGTTAGTTCCTACAGAGACTAGGAAATGCAAGGCAGAAGAGGCTAGTCCAGGCAGCACTCCAAGGCAAGGACTCAGAGACAGAGGGATGTTATTACTACAACTGGTAGATGCTGGTGGGAATGGGGAGGTGTACAGAACATTTTGAATGCTCATTTCTTAGAGCAGAGGGTAAGGGAAGTGTGTGATCAATTAGGCCAACTCTTCATATCCAGCAGAGAGATCACTGCCATTCTTTTAATCATGCAAACAGTTCATAGATTCTTTAACAAACATTACCTGAGCAACTGGTATGTGTTAGGCTTTCTGCCAGAGGATATTATAGTACCCCAAACAGATATGACACCTGCCTTGTGGAGAGTACAGTAAGTGGAGGTGATGATCACTAAACATAATTAACTTCTATCTCATGCAATAAGGAAAATGAACTGGGAGCTGTGTTGGAGGGCAATGCCATGGGGAGAGGGATAGAAAGGAGAGGCAGGGAAGGCTTACACTAAGAAATTGCTGTAGCTGTGATGGCAAAAGGAAGCAATTTACACTCTCAAATGTGCAGGAGCTGGTGCTAAACCACAGAAGCATCTTTCTAACACGGGCATCAGGAAACTCAACTCATTCAAGGGAAAAATATTAGGAATTTTCTTTGAACATATAAAACTGCTTTGTAATGTCATCAATGGGTGATCCCTACAACTTGGATTCTTGTGGGTATTTTTCTTTGTCTGATTGGTACTATTCGGGTCATGAGTTGGTATCTGCAGGGATGTCTTATGGAAAGCTTAAACTCTAAGTTCAAGACTGGTGTAAAAAGCAGAACAGAGATTAAAAAATGCCAATGCCCAAATATTTTCCATAACAACTCATTAGTTCTGATTCCTTTCCCCCAGTCTCAGAGGACTTCTGGGAGAAATCTTACCCCAGTTCTTTGAAAGTATGATGCTAGATTTCATTTTAACTGCCAATTCTCAACTGATGGCTGCAGCGCCCTCAAGCAGCCTGTTTAGTGATGTGTTGAGGCTCTAACTGAGCTCCACAGGAAAGAGAACCCACACAGTAGGGAAGGAAGGGCAACCAAGATCAACCATTTGCTTTCAGTTTAGCAGTGAGGCCCAGAGGAAAAAGTTTGAGGTTAGTTATGGAGAGAGGTTATATAACCCCTGACAGCTCTGAGAGCCAAACCTGTGATCTTGGTTATTTTGTATTCTGGGCCTCAGTTTCCTCATTTGTAAAGGGGAGCCATGACCCACCCCACAGGCTAAGGAAATAAAATGAAATAATTAACAATTTGTCTTTTTGACAATTCTTTAGAGCTAGTCAGTCAGAAGTCAAACTGACTCAGATACTAGCTGAGGTTGCCGATTTATTTAAGGTAGGAATAAAGTGGCTCTGTCGTCAGTTCTACATTCTATGGAAAAATCTAACACTCGGAGATTTCTTCATGTTCTGAAAAATTATTTTTCTTCTTATCTATGTGGCTCTAATTTCTGGCTCATGCGTCTTGCATCTGTTCCCCTGTTTTGGCCTTGTCATTGACTCAAATGCTGAAGATAGCATCTATTTCTCCAGCTCTTTCCCTGCAAATTTATCCCCCATGTGCAAGTGTGTACAGGAGACTATTGCTTGATTTGAGGGTAAATACTAGGAGCATACATGATCATGATACTCAGAAAATAGTTTGTGCATCAGAATCAATAGGTCTGGAAAATCCCTTTGGGTGTTTCTGCCAATTTCTTCTGTAAATTTTCATCTAATCTACACTCTCACTTGGTTTTCCCCTTCCAATTATTTTCTGTACATCTAAAAGGTTGTTTCTTAGGTCTTTTATTTTCACCTCTCTTCTTCCTTGGAACTTTATCAGAATATAAAGAAGAGGTTTGCCAGGCTCCTGGGAAGACATAGTCCTGAATTGGAGGTCCTTGACAGGGAGTTTGAGACACTTCTTTACTTCCATTGGCCACCGAAAATTCTATGCAAGAAATTCCATATCAAAAGGAAAAAGTAAATTCCATATCTATGTATCTGTTCCTGAGAACTCACTGTTTTTAGAGTATTCTCAAACAAATTTCCTGTCCAAACAAACAAACAACAACAACAAAAATCCAAGTCTATATTTATACAGTATGCCTTTAACCACAGGAAACCATTACAAACCTCTATTCAAGAGAGAAAAATGGCAGCATGCAATCCTCTGGCATACATAGGAAGTAATCCTTACTCAATAAATGTAGGACTGATACACAATTATTTGTGTTAACAAAAAATATAAGATGGAGTATGAATTTAATAAATAGAAATATATCTTGCTTCTTGGAATGATTCATTTTAGGGAAGGGTCTGCCCAATAGACCCTTAGATCATGAACTTGAATTTTATTTCTAATAACATCCTAGCATGTTAACATAATAACTTGCACTAGCAGTTAAGAATAATGAATGACTTGTGGTATTTTTGGACAGTGTAACATACTACTTTAGGAGAGAAAAAAAATTGTTCACTGTCACTTCATCAACTGAGAAATAATTCTTTGTTCCCTATTTTCAACAATGCCCATTGATAATATTATGACAGTTCTAATACAAGCAATTTTCACATTCTTGTATAGAGCTGTTCTAAGAAAATGTCAGTTGGTACCATATTATTTACTTATTAACATTTATTAACTGTAAAAATTAATGGAATTTATTCTGATATTTCCATACTTGCATACAACACATATTGATTAGGTCCATTCACCCTTCTTCCACCATTGCTATCCTCCCCCACCTGCCCAGTACACTTTCCAATCTCTAATAATCCCTTTTCCAATTTCATATCAAGTTATTTTCTTTCTTTTCTTTTTAGTTTCCACATATGAGAGAGAGGACATGTGATCTTTCATGTGTCTGGTTTATTTGATAACAACCTCCAGTTCCATTTATATTGCTGCAAATGATAGAGTTCATTTCTGTGGCTAATATTCCATTGTGCATACATATCATATTTTCTTTATCAATTCACTCTGCTGAACTGAGTCCATGTCTTAGCTATTGTGAATAGTGCTGCAATAAACATGGATCTGCAGGTATTTCTTTTGTATGCTGACTTCATTTGCTTTGGATATATGCCCAGGTATAGGATATCTGGATCATATGATTGGTCTATTTTTAGTTTTTCAAGGAATCTCCATAGTGTTTTCCATGGTAGCCATACTAATTCACATTCTCACTAACAGTACATAAGGGTTTCTCTTTCTTCACATCCTTACCAGTACCTGGCAATAATCATTCTAACAGTGTGAGATCACTGATTAGTATTTCAGTGTAGTTTTGACTTTCATTTCACTAAGGACTAGTGATATTGAGTATTTTTCAGATATTGATGACCATTTGTATTTATTCTTTTAAGAAATATATATTCAGATCCTTTGTCCATTTTTAGATTGGATTACTTGGGGGATGTTTTGCTGTTTACTATTTTGGGTTCTTTATGTATTCTGGATATTAACCCTTTGTCAGGTGAATAGCTGCTGAATATTTTCTCCCATTCTCTAAGTTTTATCTTCACTCTATTGATTGTTTTCTTTGCCAGCCAGAAGCATTTTAGTTTGATGAAATCCCACAAATGGGATTTTCTTTTCTTTCTTGTGCATTTGGGATCCTAACCAGAAAATAGATGCCAGTACTAACACTGTGAGGTGTTTCCCCTGTTTTTCTCTACTTGTTTCAAAAGTTTAATTTATGCATATCAATTTCTTTCTGAGAAGATAATTGGTAGTACTTATTGTTTTCTCAAACAAATGTCTTGTTCAATAAATTAAATGCTATTGTTATACAAATCTTACATTAAGGTGTTTGATTCTTTTTGAGTTGATTTTTGTACAAGTAAAAAGATGAGGGTCAAGTTTCAATTTTCTGTATGTGGGTATCCAGTTTTCCCAGTACTATTTGTTACAGAGTCCAATGTATGCTTTTTAGGCACCATATTAAACAGGAAAAATCATGGTCTCTTTTGGATTTGAATATGCTGATTATTTGGAGATTATATCCCTAGCAAAGCTCAATAACTATGTTCTTCCTCTTGGCCAGCAAGAAGTACATCCAGGGGAACTCCTTCATGAAAGCTGAAAGTTCTGTCAGAGTTAAACAGTGAAGCTCTATGGGACTTACAGATCATATATGCATGTAGTGTGTGAAGAGATAATGGGACTCCATGGAGTTGATTTTCTCACTAAGTACCCCTGGTGAGACCTCTGTTGGAACATGGGGTGAAGATTGAAGGTATATATGCTGGATACAAATAAGAGTCTAAAGGATGTGAAAGTCTTAACACTCCAGTCCCTCTTGGCCATGTCAGACATTAAAAGAAGCTAAAGTAAAAACACTATCATGAACAACATGACGTGGAATATTTCACCAGTAAACTAACATGTGCTTTAGGAAAGTCTACCCTTAACATTTTTGAAAGGTCAGGGACATGAGTACAAGACAAACATACCATATGTCTAAATATTTAATAGTTATTGATAAACTAGAAAATATGAAATACAATGTTTTACATCTTATTTTGGCAATATGGTTTTGTAGCAACATCAAAGGCCAGGTTTAAACTTAGGATTCTCAAAGTCTTCTGTTATTTGACTGTACTCCACCTCTTCTTCCCATCCTGAGCTCCCAGCTCCATTGCATTACATCAATAATCCTGCCTGCATGTTAGCAGGCACACAACCTAATGTCAATGACCTATTCATACATCAATATAAATAGTCACCCCGATAATGGGACTTGAGAATAGGGCTTGAGAAGGCACAGTCCCTGGGTCCTTTCTGACAATCTTGGGTTCCAGGTTTTTAAGATGTGGACTCAAAGACTTAGCCTGCAAGAAAGGGCACCAGAGGAGAAGGGTCAAAGAAGGTTTTCTAAAGAGGCACTTCTTTTAGCCTAAGTGTGTTATTGTCTCGAATAAGAAAAGCAGGCTGGAAAACCAGCCAAAAGAAGCAAGTAAAAAACAAAGAAAATAAGTAGTGATGTGTACTATAGCAGGAATGAACCTTGAAAACATGCTATTTAAAAGAAGCCAGATGTAAAAGTTAACATATAGTATGATTCCATTCATATTGCATGTCCAGAATGTGGAAATCTACAGAAACAAAAAATAAATCAGTGGTTGTTTAAGGATGGGGTGGGTAGGTGGAGGGATGGCAGATGATGGTTCAAGAACACTGTGTTTATTTTTGAGACGATAAAAAATGATCTAAAAATTGACAATGGTAATGATTGCTTATATTGGAAAATATACTAAAATTATTGCTTTGTAGATTTTAAATGGGAAAACTGTACCCTGTGAAATATCTCAATAAAACAATTAAAATAAAGAAGCAAGGCAAATGCATTTCAGTCCAATTAATGGATTAGCCCATTATAGTCTGCAAAAGTAAGTGATTAAGCACATGACATTTAGAATTAAAAAAGAGTGAGGTGCAATTATAGGCTCTGTTAAATTTTGTGGTACTGGGTAATTTTCTATATTCTTCCATATTTCATTTTATTTATCTACAAACTGCTAATGATATTAACTTATATCACAGTATTATGACAGTGGAATAAATGAGTTGGTGTTTTATAGTAGAATTCTATAAATAGAAGCTAATAATTATCATACTTTTAAATCAGCATCATTAAGATATCATGTGCCCATCAAGTGCTAGACAGAGGTGAACTTTTGAAAAGTAAGACAAGTTTCTCTGAGGAATTTACAAAATCTAAGAATATCAATGCTAAAATCAACAAACGTTATGGAAATCATCTGGGAGAATCTAATTTGCACAAACTGTCGAATATCAGTCATCGACCAAAGCCAGATGACAACACAGGTAACAATCTGTGTCCTCTGAGTGGTGAGGTGAGAGAGGAAGAAACCATATGGGGATGCAGAACCCAAAACAGATAGTTGTGGGAACATAAATTCAGTGAGAATGCAGAGGAGACCTCAGGAATGTGGGCACATAGAGAAGGAACTTCCATTAGTCTGGAGACATTGGTGAAGCTTTTCGAGCTGAGGATTTTGAGAAACAGGCTGTGTAAAGAGGGACTACAGGGCCAATGCACTGAGGCAGTTAGCAAGATTGCTTAGGGAAGTGCCTGTGTTTTTGTTTCATCAGGACCACATCTCATAGTGTAGGTAAAAGAGCACAACAGGTGAGGGTAAAGGAACAAGCTGGGCAAGGCACAGAGTTCCCATATGCAAGACTGGCATTGACCTCCATGAAGAATTGGGCTGATTAGCATTCTTGAAGTACAATGTCTTAGACACATGACTTCATGGGTTATTTATTTTGTACCAAAGTGTTACACAAGTGTGTATTATTGATAGAGTCTAGGACAAAGTTCTCTCAACTTTCTCCTTGGTAAATTTGGACTATTACTTGGTAATAACAAAATAGGGGAGGATTTTCAAAGACAGTAGGAAGGCTTAAATGAAAACCTATGTAGATCAACAAAAGCTAGTAACCTCTCGGGTATAAGTTGAAATTTAGAAAGAGACATTATTTCTGGGGCTGGAGTTGTAGCTCAATGGTAGAACACTTGCCTCATATGTGTGAGGCACTGTGTTCGATTCCCAGAATCACATATAAATAAGCAAATAAAACAAAGGTCCATCAACAACTAAAAAATTTAAAAAAAGAGACATTAATTAAGCAGTCTTTTTTGTTGTTGACATTTTAGTACAGAAGAATAAAAGTAAATCTGCATCATTGGTAAAATGCAAACTTGGATTTGCTTGAGTTGATTGGCAGTATAGGCTGAAATAGGGCTTAGGAGTCTGGGGTTTGAATTTTCACTCTATCAATGTGTTATTGGCTCATCTTATTTGTTTTCTTTCTTTTTTTTCTTTTTCTTTCTTTCTTTTTTTTTGAATTTAATTCAGTGGATTGAATTCAGGGGCACTCAACCACTGAGACACATCCCCAGTCCTATTTTATATTTCATTTAGAGACAGGGTTTCACTGAGTTGCTTAGTACCTTGCTTTTTGCTGAGGTTGGGTTTGAACTCTCTATCCTCCTGCCTTAGCCTCCCAATCCGCTGGGATTACAGGCAGGAGCCATCACTCCTAGCCTTATTTGATTCCTTTATCCTCATCTTTATCTGTATAGTAAGGACAGAACAGATGTCACCACATAACTGTTGTGAGAAATGAATTAAATGATGCATACAAAGTGCCTAGCACAGAGATGTTGCAAGGCATCATCTCCAATTGATTTAGTGTTCCAGACTCTGCACCTCTGAGTTAGCATGATAGTGGTTTCCTATTATTGTGAACATCAAAAGTCGTGTTTTGCTCCACCCTCCAACCACCTTTTCATTTCACTTTCTGTCTCTAAGGACAGCAATAAACCATATTTGGAAGCCCAATTAGGCATATACAACTCCTGGCTGTCTTATCTTAATCCTGCCAGTAATAGAACAGTAATTGTTCAGAGAAACTACAAGGGAAATTGTAGTGAGGAAAGCAGACAGTGCTCCAATTGATCTCAATTACTGTCATGAAATTGAGTCTTCTGTCCAACATCTAAATTTAATGCTTCTTTTTCCCTGAGGATTTGTCCCTGGTTGTTTCCGCCTATTGTATCTGTGGATGGCTTGTCACCATCTGCATTGCCCTCTCCATCAGAATGATAGAATTGCTTCTATTCACCTGATATTTCCTCTCTATTTGGTTTGCCTCCTAGATCCCTGCTCTGGTCCTCTGACATTCATATCTGAATCTTTTCATTTTCTCTGGCTCAATACCCGAGGAAGAACTATGTTGTGTTTTGGCATCCAAATAATTGATTTCCATTTATGAGCGAGAAGACAATTTTTCAAAACCTAAACAAGATGAGAGTAGGCTTTGCCCAAAGGATGAAAACATATTCTGAAGTGAATGATTTCCCTCTTTATTTGGGTGCAATTAGGAAAGTTAATGACGGGTAATTTTCAGCATGCATATGCCTTCACTTTGCTGATTTATAAGGAGGCATAAACATAATTAGGTGTGCATATGCATCCTCACAGTTTAATGGGCCCTGCATTCCTGGTAATTAGGAGGCTCAGCATGTTGTTGATGTGTCATTTTTCAGGCCAAGGTATGGGAAGATTTTTGGATTGACTACCCCTAGGAAATTACATGGAAATGCAAGGTACAAACTTACATAAATTCAGAAATAATGGTATCTTAGGAGACATTCACCATCTGTTTTTCTTCTTAAATAGATTCAATAGATTTAGATAGATTCAGAAAATGTGTCTCTCTAAAGTAGGTGTTCCTTTTTTTTATCAAGTTGTAAAGTTCTCCATATTTAGAAATTAACAGATTTATAGTATTTTAGAACTAGAATTACATAAGAGAGCATCCAATTAAGATGAGATTTTATAGATGAGATTGTTCAGACTCAGCAAATTGAAGTGATTTCCCCAAAGCTATATCATGTTTAAAGAAACCTACAAATGAGTTGGCAGTGGATGAAAGAAACAGATTTTTTTTTTGATGGCCAATAAGGAATCCACATTTCTCTAGAAGTTCGTCTTTACTACCAGCAAGATCATTTACAGTTTGTGAGTCCCAGAGAAAGGTAAAAGTTCAGAGTCCTTTGTCCAAAATTAAAAATTTAAAGATGGTGACCACAGAGCATTACACTAAGCACCAAACCTTTCTAAGCATGGGGCCCTGTTTGGCCAAACGAGTTGCATGTTTACAAAGGTGGCTCTGAGTGTATTGGATGACAAAAAACAGGCCACTAAGAGGTAGTGAGAAGGATTATAACTACCCCAGGGATATGGAGAAATAATTGCCAAAAACATTTCCATGAGCACTGGCCAGAGAACCAGAAGAAAGGTCACTGTCACAAATGAGAAAGTTTATGTAGCTGTTTTTGAACAACTGTTCAAATGTTAGAAATAAGGCATGTCTGATTAATCAATACATAATGGCATATGAATTATGTTGAAAAAGGACAAAATTATTCCAACATCTTATGATAAATAGGAAGTTGAAACTTCTGATTTTTTTTTTTTAATATAAGCAAAGGTGTAAATAATGAAGGCATTCGGTGAGCAATGTGGAAAGCCACATGCTTTCTCTTGGGGAACTTTCTGTCAAGTAGAAAAGATGATCTTATAAATTACTTTCATAAAAATTAGGAAGTGCTGAGAGATTTAGATGATAATTTCAGAGCTCAGAGAAATGCAGATGGACTTAAATTAAAGAGAGTTAATTTACATTTATTGCTCTTCCAATATATGTCAAACTGTGCTAGTGATGCCTCTCAAAGCAGTCTTACGAAAGATGTATTATCAACTTCTGTTTCAAGATGTGTGATCAGACAGTAAAAGAAATTAAGTTACTTGCTCATGACCACAGATATCATAAAGGATGACTTTTTGAGATGAAATTGCAAGTATATCTGATTCCATAAACACTTGGTTCCTGGACCAGCAGCATCAGCATCAGCTGGAAATTGTTAGAAATACAATTTCTTGGGCACTCACTGTTTTAGACCTACGGAATCTTAGTCTCAGGGTGGGGGACCCAGCAGTCTGTTTAACATGACTTCTAGGGAATATTCATGCACTTTGGAATTTAAGACTCACTACACTGCACCACACTCTTTCTCTTGCCTTGTGCTGCCCTTTATCAATTGTTGAGTGCCTACTACAAGTCATACATTCTGCTAGGTGTTTTATGTACTTTAAGTGTTTAATTCTTATGATAATCTAATGAAACAGATAGTATGGCTATTATAGTTAATGAAACTGAAGATCAGAGATACTAAATAATGCGTAATAACTACATGCTTGTTTTTAATGTGTTTTGCCCACTAGAGAATAAATTTCGTTATGATAGAACTCTTACCTGCTTATGCTATTGAGTTTTTTTTTTTTTTGTAACTGTGATCAAAATACCTAACAAGGACAACTTAGAGGAGAAAAAGGTTATTTGGAACTCACAGTGTCAGAGGTTGAGTCCATGGTCACCAGATTCCATTGCCCTGGGCCTGCAGTGAGGCAGAACATCTTGGTGAAAGGGTGTGGCAGAGGAATGAACATTGCTCAGCTCTAGGTAGTGGGGAAGCAGAGAACAGGAAGGAAGACATCAGGGACAAAGTATAAGCCCCCAAAGCATATACCCAGTGACCTGCACCCCTCAGTAGCTCCCTAACTGCCTATAGTTATCACCCAGTACCAACTAGAGTAATACACTGATTAGGTAACAGCTTTCATAATCTTACCTTTATCCTCTGAGCATTCCTACATTATTTATCAGGAGCTTTTTGTTGTGTGTGGGGGACATCTCATATCCAAACCATAACACTACCTAATTCACTACTGTGGGCTTTGTGTCTGCCCAGGACCTAAAAGGTACTATGTGCTTAACAAACATTTAGTTAGTGAGTGAATGAATTTTTGAAGGGTAGATATGCAGGAAAAAATTCAGGTTTTAAGTCTGCCTCTGTTGGTTTTGAAGCCCAAGTTCTTCATGTCATAACTTGAGAAAACTTTTTATTTTTTTATTTTTTAGAGAGAGAGAGAGAGAGAGAGAGAGAGAGAGAGAGAGAGAGAGAATTTTATATATATATTTTAGTATTCGGGGGACACAACATCTTTGTTTGTATGTGGTGCTGAGGATGGAACCTGGGCCGCACGCATGCCAGGCGAGCGCGCTACCGCTTGAGAAACATCTCCAGCTCCAAGAGAAAACTTTTTAATATGGTAACATTTAAGTTCCCTCTTAACTTCCTCTAAACTCCAGACAGACTAATTTTTTTCAAAATTTATGGAGAAATCAGAATTCAAGCTTGGTCTCTGCTCATGACTTATACTAAAATATTCTGCAGCATAGTTGTTGCATGGATGGGTTTGGATTAACTTGCTTTTTCAAATTTGACTTGGAGTGCTTAATTTTTATTTTCATACTTTACCACATGCTGCAGATAGTATATTGAGCCACTTACTGAGTAATTTTGGGTAGAGCTTAGAGTTATAGGAATGTTCCATAGAGTCTGAGGGAGGAAAGAGATGGACAAGGTAACATGGTCTGAGTTTTAGCCTGAACCCTGGACTCATACTTTCAACTTAAAGAGACAGAAAATCTTCAGGTAGAAATTGAACAAGACCCTGGGAACTGTGAGTTTCTGAACAATAGCAATACTTTTTTCAATGTCTCCAGTGAAAGGCTTCAATACAGTGTATAAGAATGGGCACTGTTCCCTCTTTATTTTGAAATACAATTGCCTCTATTTTGAGGATTTTATATTTGGTGGTATAGATGTGGGTGTATTAGCACTTGTTTCCTTGGCCTGGTCTCTCCCTCAGTCTCAACATTACCATTAGTCATGGAAAGAGCCCATAAAGGTCTGTGTATCCTCCTGATACCACAGGTCTCTGCATGGGAAGATCTCCCCCGAATCCCCTCTTTTAAATGCTTGTCTTTGCTTTTATCACTGCCTTTCCCTACTCTGCTTTGTGTTTTTTTTAAATTGCATTTATCACTATGTAGCCCACTTTATTTGCTCTGCTATTTATTTCCTGTTTCCTGCCATGTAGGCACTATTAGAACAATAATTTTTCTGTTTTACTCACATTTTTGTTTCATGCAGTGACTTGAACAGAGAATGTCATCTAGGAGATGTTTAACAAATATTTGTTGAATGAATTATTGACCCCAATGTCATGAAGAACAGACTGGCAGAAATGTCAGAATCAAGGGACTGTTGTCAATCAACTCTTAAACAGTGTAAAAACATGGGAAATGGGTTAATAAATTATGAATGACTTTTCTTATAGTGTTTAGAAACGGCTGAGGCTGACTTCATAAGAGTGCTGGAGGTCACCCATACTGTAGGCAATGAACGGGCTTGCATGATTTCAATTATTACTATTAATGTGACCTCATTTATATTTATATTTTGGTGAAGCCTAGATACATATGACATGTTAAGCCTTATGTATGACTATTACATGGCAATGACCAGTCATATCTCTTGGTTTAGCATCAATTGAGGTATGTTTGAGTCAACAGTAATGCCATGTGATATGGGACTCAGACTGAGTTATCCAGGTATCTTTCACTTTGTGGAGACATTGAGTAAGCAAATTATTATGAGTTTTCAACTCATCATTTCTATTTTACATTAGAGGCATGTAAATCTGAAGTTTACCTTCAGGAGGTTTATCTTAAATCCTAGAGATGCTTTCCTGATCCACCAATCTGTGGATGTATTGCTGAGCATCCTTACTGGGAATCTGGCACTCCGTTAGCCATCTTTCTTCCCATCCACCTCAGGTAGACTCAGAAACCCTGATATTGTACCTAGATCCTTCTCTTAATGCCCATGGTTAAACTAAGGCCATGCTGAAGTTGAATAAGGTATCATTAAAGATTCAATAACAGAAGGGAAATTCAATAGAGCAGAATTGCTGCAAGATACAGCTAGTCTTAGGAGCTAAAAAA
The DNA here is from genome assembly GCF_001458135.2 of Marmota marmota marmota. Taxonomy (NCBI): domain Eukaryota; kingdom Metazoa; phylum Chordata; class Mammalia; order Rodentia; family Sciuridae; genus Marmota; species Marmota marmota. Next base: position 40,503,062 of record NW_026000174.1, on the reverse strand, counting down.
GACATTCCCATATCATGGAAATAGTTAACTGTCTTGAACATCCAGGAAAAATACTCCATTTGTTTGCATTATCATGTTAGGTACACTAATTGATACCACTTCTCAGGATAATTTATATTAGAAAAGTCAAATTCTTCTAAGGCAAACTCTGCCCATGAGATAACTTTAAATACTGACTACTAAATGCACAGTAGCTAAGTATAATATTGACATTCAAATCAGGACATTTATCAAGCTACATATTAACACTGTTGAGTAAACTATGTATTAGACATTAGTAAAGGTCAAATATAGCCATTATTAATTGGCTTACTTTTTAGAATTTCTCCTCCTTCTACATCTGATCATTGTGTTGTCCTCCATGTTTTCATCCCATATACGGATCCTGAAGAACTGGTTCCCATTAACAATTAAATAATGTTTTACCATTTGCATCTGGATTTTCACATTTCTTATTTTTTATATCGCATTACATAAGGGACATTTATTCACTGTAGAAAATTCAGAAAATGCAAACTGATAATCTTAAAGCACAAATAGAATCACCAAGAATGACCCCAATCAAAACAACAATTGCTTTTTCTGTTGATCGGTATTAATATGCACATTTTAAAGGGTTTATATAGCAATATTGTTTTATTTTCCATAATATATTATTGCTCATATGAGTATAACATAATGATTAGTGATTACCATGGAAGTGCATAAATGGATGTGAAAAATATTATTTAATCAGTCACCAATACTAAATTATTTAGACTGGGTCTGGTTATTCGGTATGCTCTGAGAGTTGCCATGAACATATATTCTTATTGCTATATATATAAGTTTTACAATGACTTTTGTGGAAATAGCTGAGCTAAATTATTTGGAAAGGTTTTGTAATTCTGATAAATAATGTCAAGTTGATTTTCACAGATTGTGCCATCTCATACTAACCAGTAATGCAGGTGAAAGGCTTCCACTGACACTGACACTTGATATTTCTCCACCTCTTCCTCTTCTGTGAGTTTGAAATGCCAATAATGACTCTTTATTTTTCAGTTTTTAATTCTTTTGTAGTGCAGTTTAACATTTTCAAAATACATAATATAAAATATATAATAATCACATAATATACATAATGTATGTTTGTGCGGTTCTTCTTTGGTTATTTGTCTAGCTACCTCCTTCATCTAGTTTTTAGTTGGAGTGTTGCCCTTTTTCTTTTTTTGTTACTGAACTTTCCTTTCAATCATGTCTAAGAGGGGAAAGTTTCTATTTCAGTTACAGGAGATAAAGTATGGTCAAATATAAATTTGTTTTTGTGGTAATAGAAATGGAACCCAGGGTCTTGTGCATAATGCACTTTATCATTATGCCCAAGTCAAACACTGATTTTATGTGAAATGGTTCTTCTCCCATTTAATACCCTGAAATATGTTTTTTCTATCTTTGTATTTATTAAAGCCCTCTTTGCACCAAGAGGGTTCTCAGCTGATGCTCCATATCTAGATGGTTCTTACCAACCTGTTAACACCTAGATAAAGTTTATCAAGGGTGACTACTTCATTTCTGAAAACATCTGCCCTTTGCACAACTCACTGAAATTTATGGAGAAGTAGCTCACTAGCTTGTCTTGAGGACTCCATGAAAAATCAATTCTTGTATTTTCTTTTTACTTAGTTTCTTCAGATAGATTTCAACCTCTTTGAGAATATGAACTATAAGTCTATTCTCAAAGGACTTGCATCTGATTTGATATTCTTTTCAATAAGGGCATTATGTGAAATGAGATAATTAACAACTTTTAAGGTTGTTTTCTATGACAGACATTGATCTCCACTTTCTAAAAACTTCACTAGACAAGATGCCTTATGACTATTTTTCATATTTTTCTAAAATGTAAACCATGGTTCAGAGAGGTCAAACAACTTGCCTAAGTTCACACAGCTAGTTAGCTGTTGAGAGGAGTTTCAAACCCATAACATGAGACTCCAGCACCTTTGCTCCTGTACCATAGCCATCACTGTAGTAGTCTTGGCGTGAAGCTTTCCTGAAACCAGGCAGCTAAGTACACACTTGACAATTTGATTTGTAGTTTATCCAGGAACAGCAAAATGTTATGAGAACTAGGGTTTTGTCCATTTCTGGCTCATTCCTACTCCAAGATAACATTCTGCCTTTTATTTCAATGAATAATGCTGGTGAGCATACATATAAGTTCAAAGCTGTAATTCACATCAGCCTTACCTCCTCTTCAGAGGGCACTAAAAATTGCTAGGCATCCCAGTTCACTTCTGAGACTACACATTATATTTCCATTTTCTATAAAAATATTGAGACATGCACAGATACCAAACCAAAAGAGGTTGTTATATTCCATTTTCTAAAATTATAGCAAAGAGAGTGAGTTTTCTCCCTATGGATACCGCATTGTCTGCATTTATTTATTTTCTTCTTTTTTAGTGTCATTTTGGCTTAGAGAAACTGGTTATCTTTCACAATAGATTCCCTCTGGTGGTAGAATACTTTGCTCTCCAGGTGTTGATAAGTTGGTTGTTATCCTTATTATAGAAATAAAAAAGGAACCGTGTGATGAAATGACACATAATAGCCTGGGCGATTTGGAAACAGAATTTTGAATGGTGCATCAACATCAGGGCCTGTATTCTGGGAATTGTCATGATATCAGTTATTACTCTGAATCATAAGATAAATTTTGTCTCCTTATAGAATTTGAATATTTCACTATATACACACATATACATAATAAAACTTTGACTGCAGAAATTGAATAGCTGATAGATATACACATCTAATACAAAAAATATTTTGTAGGCATTTACATTTTCTTTATATCTAAATTTCTTTTTATATCTGCCTTTGAGTGAAGGGAAAAGGAGGAGAGAGTGTAGAAGAGAGAAAGCACGTTCTTCTGAGCACTTTCTTATACTACTAGAGTCAGAGTTATTTTTTTTGAGAGTAAGGACAATGGAAGGTTTAATTGACACATATAATTGGCATTGCTAATACTATAGATATTTGGTTTGTGGATAAAAATGTGAACATCTATACACCAGTGCCATTTGATTCCCTCTCTGCTTCCTTCTATTAATCAGTTGCAAAATTTCAGTATTTTCATCTCCCTTTTGGAGCATCTTTCTCTCCACCTCATCTTATTTCTGATGAGAATCAAGCAGCACATCTTTCTTCAGGGAAAAAGTCGTATCTATTTCAAAGTCCTCTCAAGCCATAACCTTGCTCTGGACCTTGCACATATAACAATAAAAGTTTTCTTTGAAGAAGCAAATTTCCATCAAGTAGTTCTTTTCTTAAGCATCTTTTTATTTCCTTATTGACATATAAAAATCACACGTTTATTATGTATAACATGTTAATTTGAAATATATATACACCATGGAATGGCTAAATTGAGCTAATTAACATGCATATCTCACATACTTTTTCTGTGATAATAACAACTGAAATCTACTCTCAACAATTTTCAAGAATACAGTAAATGGTTGCTAACTAGTAATACAATAGCTCACTTGAACTCATTCCTCATAACTGGGATTTCATATCCTTTGACCAATATCTTCCTGCCCACTGCCCCCTTTTATGAAATTTTTTTTCCCTTTTAAAATTTTTGTTTTATGTTCAAAATAGTTAGCATTGTTTTTTCATCATGTTGCTGGCTTAAATAATCCATTCAAGGAAGATACTGAAGTCCAAGTTTGTGATCAGACTGAAATCAGTGTTAGAGACTGATTAAAAACAAGTAAGCTGAATAAGACATCTAACATGCCCCTCTACCTTCTGTAGACAATTAAGATCTGCTGTGATCAGTCTTCTCCTAATTTTCTCACTTTCTTGATAGGAACCCCAACTTAGTCTAGAATTTCCCAACTTGTATCTCACTAGGCCTTCCACCAAAACAGTAAAGGTGAAAAAGACTGGATTAAACACGTTTTATATGGCGTAGGACTTTTCAAAGCCTTTATTTTGCAAATTTGCTATGCAAATTTGGGGCATAGCATGGTGTGTTTCTTGAATTCGTTTGACAATTGAACACTCTCCTTATGCTCATACAATACCTCACAAACTGGCATGCCTATGGGAAATGCTTCTTTACTCATTCTTGAAATAGTATGCACATCTCTCCCTCAGACTTTGCAGAACTGCTCTTACAGGAATATTCTCTCTGTATCCTGCCTTTTCCACCTATTTGGACAACTTTCTTGCTTTTTTGAGAAATTAAATTTTTGTTGTATTTTAGATTTGTGTTGATTTTTAAATAGACAAACTACATATTTTCAAGAATGAACAGATTTTGATACATTTAAGGATTTTCTTGGAGAAGAAGGATTTCTTTGCCAGAGATAGGAGAAAAAAAGGTAAGGTGTAGTATCATGGGAACTAAATAATAAATGTTTCTGTGGCTAAAATCCAACAAAAATATTGATAATGTTAAATCATACCCAATCACAATTAGGACCACATTAGAGTGGAAAATTTTCAGTCCTAACTGCAGTTGTCTTAGTTCTTTGTGCTGCTATAACAAAATGCTTTAGGCTAGGTGGCTTTATAAACAGCAAAAATTTATTCCCACAGTTCTGGAGCAGGGAAGTTGAAGATCAAGGAACTGTCAAGTGTAAAAGGATCTAAAGAATCTTAACAATACTTGGAAAAAATTGATACAATATTGTGGAAACAAATTTGGTAATAGGGATTGATTGAATATAATCAGATCCTATGGTCCAATAATTCCATTATAGGAAGTGTGTATACAGAAAAAAAAAACAGATATGTGCTCAGATTTATGACAAAGGCTATGTATCACAATATAATTCAAGTATTAAAATACTGGAACAAATCCAGATTCTAAAAGACATGTGTAATTAACTTATGACATTGAAAACCTTTAAAATAAGGATATCTACCTCAATAAGTGGTTGTGAGAATTAAATGAACTAATGCATTTTAGATCGTCTATATCAGGACCAATCACAGGAGACCCCTGGGAGATACTAAGTTCACTCCCCTTCTGCTCTGCCTTTCCTTCTCCCTTCCTTTGGGGAAGGACCAGCTGTCCTCCCACGGGAAGCAAGCAGGAAGCCAGATGTAGTGTGTGCTGCCACCTGGCGGACCACTATGTATTCACTGAGGCAGCCTGCTGGTATTTATTTTTTTAAACCTCAAGAAATCTCATAAACCTATTTGTTACAGACGCAGGATTTCTGCTGCCCTTGCCCTCTGCCGAATTGACTTGCTTTTTCTTCCTAATGCTGTTTTGTGGAATGTTTCCATTTGTGAGGCAGCTGAACTAGAACCAATTGCATTCTCTTGTCAAGAACCAGGAATAGAAAGACAAGCCAACACCCCTTAACCCACTCTTTGTAGAGCCTGGTGAGAAACGGACAGGACTTTGATTGTAAATGGACAGCCAAGGGGGCACTCTGTGGACTCCAGAGAGCAGAGCTTCTGCTTTCCCTGTTTTACATCTTTTTTTTTTTTTCCTGAATCTCTCACATAAAAGGAAAGAAGCAGCTTTACCTTCACCCAGGATAGAGGACAGAGGGAAAGATAAGAAGAATTCTGCAAACACTGTGCAGAATGAGGTTCTCCATTCTCCTTTTTTTGGGGGGGAGGAGTAAGGACAAGATCAGGGTGTGTTTTAAATGTGTTGGTTAAAAACAAAAAAAAAGAAAAACTCTAAAAAAATTCCTGTTTGATTTTGATGAGATCCAATACCAGCTCCTTCAGTTACGTTTTACTTAATTATAACACAGTGCTTCTAAGTAATGCCAAAATGTTCTCAGACTCAGTGTTCTTGATCTTTGGGGAAATGTGGACAATCTTGGGTCAATGCTAATGTTTATGTCTGTTTTTTAGTGAATCTGAATCTGCTGAAGTTTATACACACACACACACACACACACACACATTTAGTTGTTGATAGACCTTTAGTTTATTTATTTATATGTGGTGCTGAGAATTGAACCCAGTGCCTCACACATGCCAGGCAAGTGTGTTACTGCTGAGCCACAGCCCCAACCCCAAGAATTTCCTGAATTTTCCAGCACTGTTGTGGGTCTCTTAGAAGGCAGATATGCCATGCAATATACCATTCAAGATGTGTATTGCCTCTTGAATACTATCTTGTGTAATGATGTCTCAGTGTGGATCCACTGAGTTCATTTAAAAGTAAATTAAACTTCTTGTTGGGTTTGAGAAAAGCTAATCCACAAAGGACTGAAATCTTCTATTTTAATTGACTATTATAGCTTGAAAATACTTTTGTGGAGCAAAGATGAGAAAAGAATAATACAGGAAAAGAGACAGTTGGGTTATAGTAATGCAAAAATGTAGACACATTAACATATACAGAAACACATACCCACAATAGAAAGATATTAAAATCCTCAGGCAAATGAACAGGATTTTAATTTTATGCCATATTCAGGTTATAAATATAGCACACACTTAATTAAAAAACACAGTAAAAATAAACAAACAAAAATACCCCAAGAATATGTCACCCATAATTCCAAAACCCAAAGACAGCTTCTGTTTACATTTTAGAACATTTTATTCAAATAACAAAGGATTTTTATAAACACACAAGTATAATTAAAGCTCAGTATTTAAATGCAGAGAAAAAAAGTTTCTCGAAGTAATTTATTACAATACATGAAATGTTTGCATCCCTTTCAAAATTCCTATGTTGAAACATAATCCCTGGATTTGGAGGTAGGGCCTTTGGGAAGTGATTAGTTCCTAAGGGTGGAGCCCTTATGTAGTATATTAGTGTCCTTCTGAAGGAACTTTCAGAATGTGCCCTTCTTCCTTCTGCCACATGAGGTGTAGCAAGAAGACAACCGTCTATGCACCAGGAAAAAGACCTATGTCAGACATCAAATCTGCCAGCATCTTGAAGCATGCACTTTCCAATCCCCACAAATGTGAAAAAATTTCTTTCGTTTATAAGCCACCAATTCTGTGGTATTCCATTATAGCAACTTGAACTAAGACACTCATTTAAGCATGTTCTGCTTTCAACATCTTTTATAATTTCCCACATAGCTCATTTGGTTTCAAAATAAGATGGGTATATGAAGGAAAAAAGAGTATGTAATAGACTTTCTAGTAACTAGATTGGAGGGAAGGAAAAGATGTCTGACATTATGACATATTAAACTCAAACCATATTTAAATGGCCTTTAAGACTTATTTCTGCAGTCATTGTACTCCGTCTTTTGAAGTATTGCCTTTAAGACCACCCTAGGATAAAAGACTGGACCAGTACTGCTGTATTCAAGTAGGCTTTCTATTGCTAGATAGAAAATATCCTGGGATACCAGGATATTTTGCTTTAATTCATTAAATCCATTCATATACTTTCTTCAGATAAGTTGATTTCATTTGTTGGACAATTGAAATGAGAACAGATGAAGGGAAAGGGCTAGGAAGATCCTATAAACTGCTTTGATAACCTTGGATCTCCTGAAGTTCAGTTATGGTAAAGAATTGTTCCTTCTTTTCCTACTAGGGAATGAGAACAAATTCAGTAAGAGAAGCCCTGTGTAGTTGTAGAAATTGTTTCGATTCAGTACCACTCAACCATGGAGGTTACCCTAGGAGAGTGTGTACCTGGGCAGTCTGGGAGAGGGAGATTCCACTTCATTAGCAACAGTTAAGAAAAACCATTTGGCTTGTGGAATTTAAGTTATTTTAGTTTCTTTATAACATTTTAATCTGGTAAGGTTTCCCATCCAAACCTAATTCCAAGAAAGGGGCATTTATAATGAAATTTGAACCACCTGAAAGTCAATAACTTCTCATGTCTACACTCCCAAGTTCGAATGCATGACACCATACAGAATGGTACACATCATAGGGATAGAAGACATATCTAGTCTGCTATCATATTTGCCCTTGGCTTGGAGAGGTCTAATTTTCTACCTTAATTTTCAAAAGATTCTTGGCCAGGCTATTTGACATCCCAAGATACCACTTAATAAATTTGAAATTATAAATTTTATATCTAGGAAACTTATCATCTGATACTTCTTTTGACACAGGGCTTATCAAAAGGCTGATCTGATTCAGGGATGCTTTCTCGGGATTGGTGAAGGGTCTGTTTAGCAGACATATTCCAATTCATGAATACAGTAAGAAAGCCTCTATGCATCTGTATTGGATCAATAAACCCATCTGACCTCCAAGAGTTATGGCACAGATAAAGTAAATTTCCAACCCTCTTTCAATAATTAGATCTCTGTACACTTATTATACTTCAACAAGGATGGTTCCAAGACAGCAGTATTGAGCTTCAAGTCTGAAGTGGGAGATGTAATATAGTTAAAGGTGAAAAAAGCAGCCACAAGGCCACCACTCAGGGACTGGAGCACAGTTTGAGGTTATGTCATGAGTAGAACAAACGGACACACACTGCAGGGTGTGGTCTGAAAGGGGTGGAAGAGTGTCAGACTCTTACCTTATGGGGCTTCACCAGGGGAGACTTCATAAATCAAATGACCTGGACAAAAAGAAACAAGGGATCTCCTCCTTTCCACAAGTGTGGAAGGAGGGATTTGTAAAGAGTCCTTGTTCAAAAGCCCTGCTGGCAATGACTGAGCATTTGAAAGCCTCCTCAAGAACTCCTGAACTCAGTGTGGAGCAGAGGCCAAGGTCAGAGCTGGCCTCCATGTGGTTGTGTTGGTAGGACTCTCCTTGGCATCTCAGGAAGCAATAAAGTAATAATGGCCCCCAGTCCTCCCATGCCTATGTTCCAGGACTAGTGTCCAGCTTTCTGCCTAGTTGGGGGAAAAAGTCACCATTTTTCTACTTCATGTCTAAATTCAGACTAAAATTTAACCTTTAGCTCCAAATATGTTCTGACAAGACATTCTATCATTGCCAATCCATTGTTTCCCAGGGCGAGGGGCAGGGATCCTGTCCCTTACTTCCACTCCAGATTTAGCTGATTTGCTCTCAGAAGTCTCTCTGTTGTCTTCCCGAATGTTTAAAGTTCTGCTCTTTATGCTCAATCTATTTGTATGGAAAATTTATTTTTCTTCTTCTCAGTAATGCCCATCCCTCTCCCTAGTTTTTTCTAGGTAAACTGCTTGATAGCTAGCTTTCTGATCTCTTCTCCTTCAGAGATACCTGTGATATTGATCATTGCCTGGATTTCTTGGAACAAAAAAGTTGGAAGGAAATTCTCAGAGTAATTTCCCTCACCTCTTAAACCCACATGGCTTTGGGCTGTCTTTCAGAATCACTTTTTAGAATCATAAGTACAGAACCAAAGTATCATACCTTCCATATCAATCTGATTTCTAGTGAGAAACAGAAGAGTGGGCTAGAGAGGGAGAGAGGAGGCAGGGAGGGGGAAAGAGAGACAGAGAGATGTGAAGAAGGACGAGAAGGAGAGAGAGGAAAACAGAGAGAGAGATTAAGATTGGTTTCATTTTAAGGAATTGGCTAATGGGGTTATGGAGGCTTAGAAGTCCCAAAATCCATATTCAGGAAGCTGAAAAGCCAATGGTAAGAGTTCCTGACAGTGTTTGAGCCTAATGGCAGCAGACCAATGCTCCAAAGAACAAATTTCTCTTTATCCAGCTTTTGTTTTGTTTGTTTTTCTACTCAGGCCTCCAGTAGATTGGATGTGGCTTATCCACACGGAGAGGGCAATCTTCTTTGCTATGTCTATAGGTCCAAATATTAATCTCATTCAGATATACCTTCACAGGCACACCCAGAATAATATTCAACAAAATATCTTCATACCCCATGGCTCAATCAAGTTGATGCATGAAATTAACCATCACATCCAACCCCACCTCCAGTGCTAGGAACAGAAACCAGGGCCTGGTACATGCTAAGCATCAACTCTAGCACTGAGGTATACCTCAGCCCACATTCTCCCCTCTTTCACTTCAGATGGTAAAGAACACAGTTCATACTTTCATAATAGTTGTGCTTGGGGTCATCAATATGAATCTGATGCTCAGGAAAGAACTTTTAATGCTCAGCCTTGGAGAAGGGGTCCTAACATTGTTCTTTCAGTATCTTTGGTCTGTATTTGCTCCTGATACGTTCCCCAAGCATCCACTTACTTGTCCTATTAGATTCTTCCCTCACTCATCCCTGCCCTATCCCTCCATCCCTGCCCTATCCATGGCTCAGGCTTTTTCCTATCTTATTCGTTGCTGAAAACAAATTCCATAATATATTATAATAGCTACATTAACAGCTATCTTCTCTTACCAAAGGCCATATTTTACATACATTAGTAAGATAAATCCTTACTACAACTTCATGAAGGATGATGATGCTTATTTTGTAAATATTGTGACCAAAAGTCTCAAGGATTAACAAACTTGCTCAGGGTCACAAAGCTATTAAATAAACAGTAACATCATAGTTCAAATCCACATATATCTGATGCCAAAGCTTGTACACATCGTAAGTGTGTACTGTGCTCCCTGTTCCTCACTTCTCCAGACTATTTCACAAAAGAGTGAATAGCTGGCTCAAATGGAAATTTTCATCTCAGATTCAGTCTGGTAGCTCTACATAGATCCAAATTCAGTGATTTTTTTCTCCAAGCACTGGCATAAACAGAAGGATTGAAAACTCCTATGTGACTTCTCTGTGAGCAATTAGGGGGCTGCATTCTGTAGCATCCATTCACTATTCACTATTCATCATCAGAAACTCTCAGAAACACTGAAGGTCATGATTGAAAACACAGTTATTTTAAGAGATGGCATTGTTCTCAAAAGCCACAGTAGGACCATTGCAGAATGGTTTAAGCTCAGTTCTATATTCAGAGATGAATTCTTTCAGCTTACTCATGCAGGTTTGTTAGTTGGGGTGTGAGTGGGAGGTGGTGAGATAAAAAGGGAGGGGCAGTATTCATTCTTATCCATCTCATGCTCACCTTCTGATAGTTGCTTATTTCCCCCATACTTTGCAAACTCTTTCAAATTCCTCATTTGAGCCTAACATCTCCATCCCATTTAATTTGTCATAGGGATATTTCTCAATAAGGGCAAACCTTTAAGGAAAATTGAAAAGACACTTGCAAAATGAAATGTAAAAGTCGCGTGATTTTTGTTGGGTCATATTTTCTTCTAAATTTATTGTAGGGAATATGTTAAAAGTATGCCCATCTGTCTCCTGGGATTTTTGTCTTACCTTCAAATACTTTCTCTACTTCTACAGATTTGCAAGAACAAAGTATGGGAGAGGGGAGCTACAATACAGAGAGATGATAGATGATGTGTTGTGGTAGATTGAACTATTGGTTTTAATCCTTTCTGCTCTGTACTAATAGACAATCACCCCTTTACTCTTTCTGGGCACCGTACTTTCGTACTTTCCACATTTTGACTTTGGACTTGCCCAAGTGATTTGTTTAGCAAATTGAATTTTAGCAGATGTGTCATGAGCAAAGCTTGTCTTTTTGCATTTGTACCATCATGAGAAAAATATGCCATCCCAGAATAAGGAGCAGCATGTGGATCAGACCTGAAAAGAACCCATACCCTAGATTTAAACCCAACCAAACCCAGCATGGATCACTTGATTCCCAGCCTTGTGAAGAAGCAGTACAAGATCTACAGCAAATTTCAGTACCTGTTTCAAGAAATACATGCTCGTTTTCATAAGGCACTGAGGTTGATGGTGGCTTGTTTTACAACATTTTTGTGAAAAAGCTGACAGTTACATGAATAAAATCAAGAATAATCCCACAAAACAGTTATGACTATATGTAACTTCAGCTTCTACTAGACCTTACCAAGTCTAAATTTTACAACAACCATAAAAAAGCTAGGTAGGTGTTGTTGCACACAGTTTATTATGATTCAGAATGATTAAATAGGATGGTCCCATGTCTAGTCAGTTTTAGAGCCAAACCTCAATCTTAGATTTTCTAATAGAACTGCTATGCTCTGTTAAAAAAATAAATAAAAAAGAAAAAAAGAAAAAGAAAATATATATTTTTTCTTTTCCAAGGTAGTCCTTTACATTTGAAATTTTGTGTATTTCTAAAATAAGATGGAGAAAAGTTACAACCATACTTTAACACCTCCTGCATTCTCTAACTTAGGGCATGTTCAATGCTTGTTTTTTTATTCCAACATTCATATTCACTCTTGTAGATAAAGATGGTTTAGGATCCCTCTGACCATTTTACAGATAGGAAACTGTGGCTCACCAGATGGCGCTAATGTTCCCCTCAGCTTGACTAAGCATTAAACTTGAGGCCCCAGGCCTCCCTGTTCTTAGAGCACTTACTTTAGAAAATTACAGTTGTGAATTATTTCTTTATCTCATTGAGATATCAAGTTCATCCCAAACTGTTTCCAGTTTTAAAACCCAGGGGAAAAAAATCTTTCTCAAAGACTTGGAAATCATCCCTTTTCAACGGAGTCATCAAGAAAGATAGTGCACCTCTGTTGCAGTCTCTGTGGGGAAGTCAGACACCATCGGCTTCTCACCTCCACCGTTCTTCCCTCTAAAGCCACCCAGTAATTTTCCACCAGCTGTTGACCCCTATTGCAATAGTTTTGAATAATGTCTTCCTTGCCTGTTCAACTCCATCCGGTGAAGTTTTCCTTTGATATGAATCAAGGAGTGATTCATATAAGAACAGTCAGTAAGTGATTGCCAGGGCTTAGACTCAAATTTGCAGTCACTGGCTACAAATCTAATACTTTCTTTTATGGCCTCACTTCCACTCATACTCATTTGCTATTGATATTTATGCCTCTTTCTTTTTCTCTCTGGTCTAAACATCAGAGGGTTTTGTTTGTGAAGTTCTCATTATTTTTATTCAGCTTGCAAAACTGAACCAATGAGCCTGGTGGTCCAGAGCTTCAGTCATTAATTGTATAAGAGAGATATGGCTTCAGGCCCTTAGAGGCTGTTAAGGTGTCTCAGAGGATTGTTTAGTTTAATACTCTTGAAAATGCCCAAAGCCTTTCATTTAAAGCAACAGTTTGTGCTCTGAGATATTTTTAATTAAAAGTGCATGATCTGAAGCCTCAGCCTTTGGCCTCTTATTTATCATGAAATTCTCTGCAGTTATTGCAGCAGTGGTCACTAGAATAAATTTTTTTCCTTTCCTCCACAGGATGGCAGTATAAGTTAATGTTAAACGTCGCCATACACTGCCTTTCAAAATCCCAGAGTGGGGTTTTGTTCAGAATTGGCCACTGAACTCTATTTCCCATGTGCCCACAGCCTCCTATAACTCCAGTCCTACACATTTCTCACTTCACCCTTTAGCGAGCCAAACAAAGGGAGTCCGTTCAGTTCAAAAAGGATGTCGATGAATGAAAACCCATACAATACAACAGTTTCATTATAAAAGACCCCCAGACGGGAGGCCAGAGTCCAGCTGCCCACAAAACCACATGCGACTAACTCCTAGTTCAGGGTTGCTGAGTAGTTGCATATAAATAGCAGCAGCGGTCAGTTACACATTGTCAGCAATCTTGACCTAATCACTGTCAATCAATAAAGTCATTGAAGTATAATAGCCTCATTGGCAGTGGACTGGCACATGTCCAGCCTAGAAAGAAATAATCTTCATGAGTAGTTAGATTGTAATTATTTAATCAGAGAATGGTGGTCTCAAACAGATCCACTATCAAAAGAAATGACTACAAAGCCATGCTTGAAACATCTTTCCTGTACTACAGAAAAATGAAGGAGACAAATCAAATCTTTCCAAATTTTGGAAAATTGGATATGGCTTAAAGACTCTAAATAAAAAGTGAAGAACAAGGATATTCCATGAACAAATAATTAGAATAGCATTACTACCTAAGAGATTTTGCTCTTTCTTCTTATCTCTTTAAGTAGATGATCTTCTAAAGTACACATAGATCAAATATTACATTCTTTAGAGGAAAGCATCTACTCTTCCTTGTTTATTCAATGCTTACAGTAATGTGGCTTTCAAAATTGAGTGTTAACCAAGAAATAGGTAGGCTACAATAAAATATTTTCTAAGACTTTATTTGTTCTCTGTAGTAGAGACATCTTCTTTGATCATATGCCCCTTCCTTTAATGAAATTGTACTATAAATTATTTAACAATCAATGCCATCTTTTACCCTTCTTCATCTTCCCTAGTGCTTAGTCCAGGTTCATGACACTCCTTCCTTTCTAAATGTGCATTGATTAAATTCTTTCTAATGAACATAGCCTTGTATAGACAAGCTACTGGAGATCTCTACCTAAGTGGAGAACTAACATTTACAAGAGAAAACCTTATCAAGGCCAAACTAAATACCAGCACTCTGCAGAATCACATGGACAGATGTTTTCAACAACATAAAAAAAAATTATTGAAAAAAACTCCTAAGATTACTATGGAAAGACCTAGAAATGCACGCACGCGCGCGCGCGCGCGCGCACACACACACACACACACACACACACACAGAGTAATGTTAAACTTTAGCTGTAGTCTTTCTTTCAGAAAATAGAGGAAAACCATCATGGTATTATATAATAGAAGCAATTTTCCAAACACTGCTTTCCAAATCTCACATGTGTGTGTTCATAGGCCTGAGAAAAATGATGTATTTTTGAATGCAACTGGAGAGGTTTAACAAAGAAAGGCTTTTCTGGTCCCCATGGGGGGAAATCAGTGTTAGACTGTTAGCACACACATCTAAAAGTTCAATGAACTTCAGTTTGTTGCTATGCCAACCAGCAGAAGACCTGTCCAGATATGAATTGATCACACAAATAAAATCTCCCCAAAGATGATGCTTGTTTGGCTTAAGGGCATAGTCTTTGTAACAACCCTTGACAAATCATAGGTTTTTCGGCCTGGAGGATTTATTTGGACTACTATCCAAATTTCCTCAGTGTACTATTAAAATACCTTAATTTTTTTTCCATAGGAAATTGAGTATTTGCTTCCCAGGGGAAATACCTTTCCTTTTCCTTTTTTTTTTTTTTTTTGTCTTTTACTCACGTATCAAAGTACTAAATAGAGAGAGCGGCATATAGTTCCTGATTATGAGAAAGAAAGAGTTGCTAGAACCAGAAATACAAATCTTGGGAAATGTTTTGTATTTTGTTATCATCTCGTGATACAAAGATGAGTATTATCTTCATTTCTTAGTGACACATCTCCTTCACCCTGCCATGGATGGGATCCCTAATCTATCTGTGTAGACGTCCCTGATGAGCATCTTTTGTAAAACTTTTTGTAGAGTTTGTTTTGAGCTATTGTGTGTTCCACATCCACAGAGTGAACTAATTGGAGACTAAATAAATAGTCATTTTGGGTAGCAAGGCAATTTCCATCAACTTCTCAGCAGCCAGAGGAGAGAACAAAAAGATGCTCTCATATTTTTCCTATGTACATCCCAATATTGTTCTCTTAAAAACTTACTTTTGATTTTTTTTTTTAATTGTGAGACCTCTCTTTAGGCATCTGGGGTGTGTCTAATCTTAGGAATTAAACTAAATTGACAAAAATATTCTGGAAATTATGATTGCAGATATTAGACATGTAGTTTGAATTGGCGCTTTAAAACATACCTACCAACACAAGCCCAAGAAACAGCCAGGAAGGATTCAGTTTGCTTGTTTTTGTGATATGATCTGTAGACATACTTGTGTAGTCTTCACTTCACCTTCTGTATCCACACTTTATATTAGCTAATCTTTCCTTTGACCTTTTTGGAAAAGCTTCTTTTGTTAGAATCAATAACAGGACCCAGTGAGATATAAAGTGCAGGTTACAGGTAGTAGGTACTTTAAATTTGAGTCTGCCAAAATTAAGATTAAGAAATGCATCTTTGACAACAGGCGTAAGGACTCTAAGATAAATTCTAGGGAAAGAATATTAACTATCTGAAATATTTTCAATGAAATTTATATTTAGCCAATGATAATAAGTAAACCAAAACTCCAAAGTGAATATGAACATCCCAGTGCTTTTTGGCTTTAATCTTGAAACTCACCTTTACTTTCCAGGTAAATAAGAAACAAAGGAGTACCTACCTTTATTTTGATTGTTGTTTGTTCTTGGTCACCTAAAGGATTATATATATCTTCAAAAATAAAATAATGAGACTTTTCTTCTTTGTTTCCTGTTTCACAAATAGTAATACAGAATCCTGCAGCCAGAACTGAAGTGATCCAAGTTTATATTCCAATGGAAATTTATATTCCCTGGGACTTAGAAATACAGAAACTTCCTATTTTCTGTTTTTGAGTAATGTTTTAGATTCAAAGACTGATTTGAAGAGGAGGGAAAGATAAATATCTACATCAGATATTCACAGAGTTATATATTCTCATAAGGAACTTGATAAAATTGACAATTCTTAGCCGGCTCTCTCTGCTGTATTCTAAACTAGCATTGAGCCATTGAATGAGAAAAATCTGAGTTCAAAGCTGTAGTTCAAAAGTGTTCCCAAATAATATTCCAAGTGTTAAAAAAAAAAAAAAAAGATCTCCTTTGTGCTTGTTGAAGGAGTTGGTAGGAACCAATGGTGATCTGGTAGCAGTGGCCAAGACCAGGGCAGATGGATTCTGAGGTCATGTTCCTGAAAGTGCTAAAAAGCAGAGCTACGTGAAGATACTCCTCATGCAGTGTGGATGCTTTATATTATTTCCAATACCTCATGGGCTGGGATCGAGAAGCAAATTTCATAATTAAGTGTTATCTTTAAGAGAAAAATGAGCATTCATTTATGTCATAATGCCCTTCACTTAGCCCTGTGGAATATGCTGGCAAGATGAAAAAGGAGATTTCATAAAAAATGTTATTTGAGTCTGGAAACATAAGGCTGGATAACACACCAAAACTTCAGAATAGGTGAAGGCTATTGGGGGGGTGGGGAGAGTTAAAGAGATAGCAGTCGCATTAACAGCCACTTTGGTTTCCCAACTGCTCTGTGAGAACTTATTTTAATAAGAGCAGCTTTGTTTTTACCTGTCTTCAATGGGATTCTATGAATCTCATTTGAAGAATCATATCTATTGAAAGGAAAAAAAAAAAAAGAATTGTCAACAGAAATCGGTTACACACTGGGGAGCTCTAAAAGAACGTTTGCATCTTGTTAAGTCAGTGAAATAATAACATGTGAATCTTCATGCTTTAATTTTCTACAATAGTTTATGTAGTATAGTCCTCACTCAACAATATCATGTCTCTTGGGAATCTATATAAATGCAAACTCTTGGACCTTACACCAGACCTATCTGAAGCAGAAGCTCTGAGGGTGAGGATCAACAATTTGCATTTTAACAAGACCTAAGTTGATTCTGATGCGTTCAAGTTTAAGAACAACTTCCCTAGAACCTACTAGATTACCAAGTACATGGAATAAGGTAAAATGAAAAGAAAGAAGTGACCAGTGGAGGTTCTAAGGAAAATCTCCTCCAAGTATTGCAACTTAGTCTGCTCCAGTCCAAATTGTCAGCACAGAATACTAGTTTTCAGTGTCAGGGACAGAAAAAAAAGCCACCATCACTCCTATTTTTCAAGCCCCATAAATATGTCAAAATAAAGCACTACTCTAACAACTCAAAGTCACTGAATCACCCCATTCCGACCTAACCTCAGCCCCAAATTGTGTATTTAAAAATATATGGAGCTAATTAGGAGTCAATGATAACGTCTGCAACATATCGTAATTTCCTGGATGAACGCAATCCTGTATTTTTATTGTGTCTAAAGGGTTCATTTTTATAAAATAATCACTGCTTATAAATTCCACCAAATGATGCACACCTCAGAATAGTACTCAAGGAAGTTGTAGTCAGAGGGATGAGGTCAGGTGAGAGGACGTTGGTTGCTTTCCTAGAACCTGGCATCTGCCGAAGGGGCGGCCTTCCTGCAAGGATGACACATCTGTGGGAGATCATGCTGAGAGATAGATTCCCCAGGAGTTGCCTTTGGACTTGCTCAAGTCTAAACCTAGGCTCTTTTCGGCGTTTTATTCAATGATGTTTCGCCACTAGATGGCTCCAGAGTGTCTATCCTGCACATGATAGATAAGGGATTTGAAAATTGGAGTGTACTTTATGAGTTGTCCCTAACCATCTTCCTCCGCGATTGACTCCCACTCTACTAAAAGCTATGTCTCATTTTCTCTCCTCCATCTTCCAATAGCGGACTAGTGATGCTGTCAACAAGAGGGGGAAAAAAAAATAAGTCTCAGGTCAGCAGAGTGCTGTGTCTTCTCTACATTCCAAACTTTAAAGCCCAGCTTCAAGCAGGTGATATGTGTACGGGAAAAATGGGAAGCTACATTCTGTCCTTAGCTTTCATAGCATTTCTTAGCTTAGGTGGTTGGGTATTATTAGGAAATTCGACAGCACACAGAGAAGTTAATGTTCCCCAAGCCTTAACTCTTACTTAAGCAGGAAGCTTAATGATAAATTGTTAAGCATTATTTTTATTTTCATTTCGTTTTTAAAATCATTTTGTAGAGCTGTTGGTTAACTTTGAAATCCAAGGTTTTGTTTCTTTGCTCTGATGGAGAAGTTATCATTGTTATCATTTTGTTCTTAATCTGTGGAATGAACTCAGTTTCTTCTAGGCTCAGTTTTCTCTTCTAAATAAATCTGAGTTGATTGGTCTCTGAGATGGGCATTTTTAGCAAAATCTCCCAGTGTGATAATGCATTATTTCCCAAGTAGGTATTTGAGTCATATTTAAAGCAGCTGTAGAGTACAATTACTCCTTCTGTTAGTCGGTTTTACATTATTATAACAAAAAATTCCTGAGATAGTCAACTCCAAAAAGAGTAAAGGTTTATTTTGGCTTTCAGTTTTAGAGGTTTTAGTCCATGACTGGTTAGCTCTGTTGTTTTTTGTCCTTTTGGTGAGACAGTACATCAGGGCAGGGAGCATACTGCTGTAACCAGCTGCTCACCTCATGACAACTGAGAAGCAAAGAGAGACAGAAAAGCTTGAGTTCTCACTATCCCCTTCAAGGACACAACTTCAATCATCTAAGATCTCTTACTAGGCCCCATCTCTTAAAGGCTCCACTAGAGCCAAGGGTTGGAGCTCAAACTTTACCACCTCTGGGGAGAGACTTATCCAAATTATAGCAACTCTCCAGATGCCTGGAGAAAGAGAACTTGGACAAGAAACAAAGACCTGACTTTAGAAGGAAGAGGGTTGAAAAATCATTGCATGTCAGAGGAGGAGGTTTACCATGGCAAATCAAGCCATAAGTAATTTGAACACACTGTAATAATAAGCAGAGGAAGTCAGTCTGAAGAGAAGAGAATGAAATGTGTATAAAGAAAGTATATGGGAGGAATTTTAGACTCTGAAAGATTCATTTTAGGGATCTGAAAATTTTCCATTCCCTATGTGCCCTGCTTATATTTCCTTTGATCACATCCCACATGTGGTTCTCTGAGTCCTTTCAACCACTCCTTCCCTACCTTCTTACATTTTCCTTGAGATTGTTGTCAACGATTCCTGAACATGTTCTTTACTCCCAATGAACTAAAATCTAGAAGGCATCATTTATATGAGTCAACCCAACATACTAAATTCCTGATAGTTGAATTTATGCAATAGGGGTATTTCTAGATTAAAATAACACTAAAACTTGTTGTGAAAGAGAGTTTTCAAATTTTCCTTGTCTCTTAATGTTGAATTGATATGATTCACCTGTCACCAGGGAATCTCACCCCTTTCCCAACTTCTGCCTATGCCTTATGAAAAGAGAAGAAGTAACTAGCAATCATAAGTTATTAGTTAAGGTAAGAAGTAACAAGTAAAAATAAGAAGCAACTAATAACCATCATTTGTTGGTTCTTTATCACCATTATCTCTTGATAGGATGACCTGGATTCTTTTCGTTGCTACTTTCCACCCTCCCATAAGAATAAAAATTAAGCAGAAATTTTATTTTTTTACACTTATGTAAAACATCTTTCCCGTACAAAAAAAATAAAATAACATCCTTAACATGGCCTTCAGACCCTTCTTCTGGGTTTAGCTCACATTTATAATCTCTTTGTAGACCCATGTTCCACTCTGTTCAGATTCCAGGACAAACCATTGTCCTTCCAATTTCTGTACCTTCAGATGTTCTTTTCCAACTTCTTTCTAACTCCCTCACTCATCGTCTTTTATATCAAATGTTAATTCCTTAGTGAAGAAATTCACAAACTCATGCAAAAAAAATTCTTTTTTCATAGTGCATTGTTTTCTGCATACCACTTATCTCACTGTTAAGCATTTATTTCCTTGTGGGTTGTCATATATTTTCTGTTCAGACTGAATATTTTATACAAGCAGCAATTTTTTAGTGTTTTTGCTCACTATTGCATGCCCAGTTGCAGAAGTTTAGTGCATCTCAAATGAATGAATGAGTGAATGAATCTGAATACTTTATAAAAAAAATCTTGAGCCCTGTAAACTATTCTGTGGAGATTTTCTGTTGTTCTGCTTGATAATTCAATTTAATTTTCCTTTATGCATATTTATCCTTTTTTGAGAATGAGAGGCTAGTACGATGTGTCTAGTTAGCATTGTTTAGTTCTTGGAAAATCTTATATTCTGGAAACAAAGATAAAAACCCATTCAATTTGAAGAATGTTCTATTATATTCAACAATCTCAGGGACACATTCAGTTTTTGTGAATAGAAGAACATTTATATTTGAAAGATGACATGGGCATAAATACATGACAGAAATAGAATTGGAGGGTATAGGCAGAGGTGGTAGAAATTCTAGACTATTCCAAGCTCTTAGGGGACAATTAACCCTTATCAAGTAAATTTAAATACACGTTTCATTCTTTCTACTTCTTGGATACTCTTGTATTTTTCCAGTAACTACCATAATAAAATATGACCACTAGAAGGATTTCAAAGCATGTGAAAAGCAGAATAGTTATTGCTGGTTTATAAGAATTAAAAATAAATATTTCCACTACATTTCTTTGTGGGTATGAAAAACTTCAAACACATTCAAACAGCCTTTAAAAAACTGGAGGAAAAAAAGCTGGGTGTGGTGGCACATGTCTGTAATCCCAATGACTCTGGAGGCCAAGGCAGGAGGATGGTGAGTTCAGAGCCCGCCTCAGCAAAAGTGAAGTGCTAAACAACTCAGTGAGACCCTGTCTCTAAATAAAATACAAAATAGGGCTGTGGATGTGGCTCAGTGGTCATGTGCCCTGAGTTCAATCCCCAATACTACCCCCCACACACACAAAAAAAAGAACAGAAAAGAAAAGAAAAATTGGGAAAAAAAGACATGGACAAGGGGAAGAAGCTTCTTGGCTGTTGTGGTACACAGCTTTGAGTTGCTGTGACCAATATATCTGACAAGGAAAATTTAAAGGAGAAAAATGTATATTCGCTCATGGTTTCAGAAGTTCAGTACAAGGCCAGTTTACTCTGGGCTCAAGGTGAGACACAATATCATGGTGGAAGGGAGTGGCAGAGGAAAGCATGTCAGGATATGGCAGCCAGAGAGCAGAAAGAACTTGAGTGCAAGGAGTTACAGATAATATAATTTTCAAAGGCATGCCCCTGCCCTCCGGTGACCCGCTTCCTCCAGCCATACCTGCCTACAGTTAACACCCATTAATCCATTCAAACTATTAATCAATCAAATGGATTAACCCACTGATTAAGTTACCCTTCTCATAATCATTTCACCTCTGAATCTTCCTTCCTTGTCTTAAGAACACATGAGCCTTTGGGGGTCACCTCATTCAAACTATAACATTCTGCTATCAAATGATCTTTCCTGATTGGATCATATATAATTTAGCCAGTTAAGAAAAAAACAAATCTCAATTTATTTTTCATGCTGTTTTCTCTTTATTCTATTTTGACTTACTGAAATTTATTTGTGATTATCAGCAAAAATTATAGGTCTGCAAATATTTATTCCCCTGACTATTTTCAATATTCAAATTTCACCTAAAAATTCTCATTCTTTCCCATTATTTAATTTGTTTTCATTTGTTCGTGTGTTTGTTTGTTTCAGTCTCAAAAGTGAATACCATTTCTGGGCTTATGGGTATTGCTGGATGCCTGTCCTCCTTTTGGGAAATTCCTGTCTTTTGATCAGGTTCAACAAGTTAGGTCTTCACTTTTCATGCAACCTTTCAGGACATTTGGCATTTATAATGCTAGATTGAACTTTATGATAGCATGTAAAGCTTCTGTGACCATTTCACCTACAAACATGGCCACTTCATGTGCTTTGACTTAATAAATAGCTAATATTTATCAATTTTTTATATTTCAAGTATTTATATATGTACTTTGTATAAATCATTTTGTTTAAACTTCCATTTCAGTGAGATGCAGCAGCATATACTCAAGCCTGTAATCAATCTCAGTGACTTGTGAGGCTGAGTCAGGAGGATGGCAAGTTTGAAGCTAGCCTCAGCAACTTAGTGAGACCCTGTCTCGAAATAAAATAAAAAAGGGATAGGAATATAGCTTGGTGTTAGAGTTCTCTAGGCATCAATCTCCAGGGCAAGAAAAATTAATTAATTAATTAATGGAAATAATCTTTCATTTCACAAACTAGAAAATTAAATAACATAGAAGTTAATATAAATGTCCCATAATGAAATCATATTAAATAGAGAAGCTGGGATCTAAACCCATGTCTGCTTCAGTCCATAACCCAAGTAATTAAGCACTACATTTTCCCTTAAGGGTATTGTCTTATTTGATCTTTTCTTGTCACTTTTAGAATATCATTATTGAATACTCATTTTAGGGACAGCTATCATTAATTCAGACAAAAATGATAATTTCATATATCTCCATGGTTCATATGCCCCAAACTAAATATAACATACTTTTAAGGAGGTTTACTCTGAAAAACATACAGATGTTCCTAAGTATGTGAACAATATATTGCATTTTTCAGTTTTCATTGGAATAGTTTGTCATTTCGTAGACAAGATATTTCCATGTCTTCCTAAAGCAATATTTTCCCCCCTAGGAGCACAATGACCTGCAGATTCTGGAAATAGGGTTCAATCCCTAATAACAAAAGGCACTTTGACTCTCCCTAGTTTGCATTAAAGGAGAATATAAATGTCTGAGGAAAATAACCATTCATGCCAGATCACTGGCCCCCACAAATTATCCTAGAAATAAATCTGCTCTTTCTGTCTCCTATAACTTCTTTTTTAGAAGTCTTTAAAAGTCATTTTCAATCACTGAGAATGGGGTCTATATGTGGCTTTAATAAAATTCTTTTTAAAATGTGGAAACTGTACGTTCAAAACCCAAATCAAATGTGCTTTGTGAGCTTTATAATATGGGATTGTACAGCCATCTGGCCCCCAGGCTATCTCTGCATATAAGACATTAATAACATTTTTAATTTAAGTAATAGATAAATCTGTTTCAAGTGCCTCAGCATCCACTCCCAACATTGCCTGCAGATCTGTTGATCCTAAATAATATTTTCAAGCTGTGGTAAGGTTATTGGTGTTCTGAAGCAATCTGGAAATACCAAGTTCTTATGCCAGGAAATGGGTCAAACTGTAATCTCTTCATGTTACTGTTTTGATTTCAGAAATAGAATAGCTCTGTCCTTCACACACCAGGAGCCTGTATATTTTACCCTTTTCATGGATCTGATTACAGCTGCCATTCTGTGATTTCAATGAAAACTTTATTAAATATCGACTTTTTAATTAACCTCTCTGGCACCAGAACTTCTTCCCCAACCCCAATACATTTTTTGGTTTCTCAGAACAGTTTCACTTTTCTCCTTAAATAGTCATTCTGCAATTTTCTATCTTTTAATTTTTACAAACTAGTACTGTAGTCGTTCAGCCTAGAGATGCTAGCAGCATGTACTTTAGAGTCAGAGATACCAGCTTTTAGATCTAAACTCTGCCACTGTGCAACCCTAGGCAAGCTCCTCTCTACATCCTGATGTCCTCACTGGTGAAGTGGAGACTTCATGGAGCTGTGATGAGGATTTTACTACTTATGCAGCATCAAGTGCCTTGAGTACCCAACCCACAGGTACATGCTCTGGATGCCACCTCCTTCCCTTTATCTTCTGTCTGTGCATGTGTGATCATAAAGAAATAGACAAAACAATTCTTTTCTTTCATTCCCATAGTCTCTGTTTTATCTTCTCCTTAGATAGAAGTTGTTATTTCTTTAGTCACTTACAAATTTTTAATAGATAATAATTGTATATATTTATGGGGTACAATGTGATATTTTGATCTATTTATACATTATAGAAAGTTTAAATCAAGCCAATTAACATATCTATCACCTCAACTATTTGGCACTTTCTTCTGTGGTGACAGCCTTCAAGATCTACTTGTACCAGTTTGAAATGCATTATCTATATTCAGGAGACTGTGAAAATCAGATCACTAAAACTTATTCTTCTTATCTAATTACATCTTGGCTCCCCTTGAACAACACCTGCCCCCCACACTTTCCTTATCACACACCTCAGCTCCTATCTCCAGTAGTCACCATACTACTCTTTGCCTTTATGAATTCAACTTTTTTTAGATACCACTTGTAAAATCATGCAGCATTTGTTTGTCTGTGTCTGGCTTATTTCACTTAACTGAATGTTCTCCAGATTTATCCATGTTACAAATGACAGAATTTCCTCCTTTTAAAAGGCTGAATTTGGGGCTGGGATGTGGCTCAAGCCGTAGCATGCTTGCCTGGCATGCGTGCGGCCCGGGTTCGATCCTCAGCACCACATACAAACAAAGATGTTGTGTCCGCCAAATACTAAAAAATAAATATTCAAAAAATTCTCTCTCTCTACCTCTATCTCTCACTCTCTCTTTAAAAAAAAAAGGCCGAATTGTATTCCATGGTATATATGTACTGCATTTTCTTTATCCATTCATCTCTTGATGGACACAGGTTGCTTATCTTTCCTATTGTGAATAGTTTCAATAAACATGAGAGAACTGATGTATCATCAATATACTGATTTCTATTCCTTTGGATTTATACCCTGGATCATATGGTAGTTCTATATTTAGTGTTTTGAAGAATGATCATACTATTTTCCCAAATAGCTATACTGATTTACATTTCTACCTACAGAGTATAAGGGTTTCCTTTTTTCATATTCTCATTGATTCCAGCTATCTTATATCTTTTCGATAATAGTTATTCTTTGTTTTTGATAATAGTTGTTAATTGTTTCATTTAAGAATTGTACAAAGTCCAGTTTGCCTTATTGCATTTATTAAAGATACAGATGTTTCTTTCTCAGAGCATTCCTTAACAGTGGGCCAGCCATATACACCTACTCCATAAGCATTCCTATCATTTAATATCTGACAACATTTCTGATTTTCTCTTTGGCTTCTCTCTTTATGATATTGGTAGAGACTGACATTTGGGATCCAGAATTGAACATGGATGACAGTTATCTGGAAAAGGTGAATTAACTCTTTTGTCAACCAGCAAAATAAACCAACATTCCATTACTCATCTTGTTTTTTTTTTCTTTTAATAAATGGCATATTAAAATTTCTACCCACTATCTGGCTTTACATACACATGTCCAGATACCACAAGTGACTGGATTTTCTCATCAATCTGTGGTTTCAAATCATATTGTTCACCAGATCCCATGATAAGCAATCAGGAAAAAATAAAAGGTAAATGAAACCTAAATTCTTGTTTTTAAAGAGCTTCAAATCTGGTAGAGAAAATGAGATACAGACTCTATTGAATAGAGAATGTGAGGATCTAAGATGGCAATCCAAGGAGGGGCTTGATGGTTCCGAATGAAAGGTTACTTACTCTCAGTTGCAGAAAAAAATGGATGTTTCTGAAAAATGTTCTATATTTTTGGTATTTCAGATTGGCTTTGAAACATTATCTTAAAATGACTTAGAAGTAGTTCAAGAGTAGTGATCAGGTTGGAGCATTACCTGGAAGGGTGTATACTTAGGTGAGACCCCTTGGGGTTATATTTGCACAGAAAGCTCATGCTACTTTATTTATATGATAGGCTGCTAGACAAGCCACTATAAGCTCAATGTTGCAGTAAGAAATAGAATGCAAGAGTACATAAATCTACAGAGTGAAAAATTCATTTGTGTCAATAAACATACCCTTGATTCTTGGCCTGGTCAATCCCCCAGACATGTATGCCACAAGTTGTCAGTGTGTGGTTTTAAGCTAATTTATCAAAAGACTTTTCATACTAATGAGTTAATTTATTACCTAAATTTCAGTGTGATATCTGCAAAAGAGAAAGTATTAGACACCCTCATCTTCTTGCTTGTATTCTTGATTCTATGTTTTCTTTGAACCACTTATTTTTAGGCTGAATAGTATACTCTAGTAAATGACCTCTTTGAGTTTTAGTGTCTGATATCATTCTCCCAACCTGCACCAGCATTTGTGGTTTATCTCAGTTTAAAAGGTATATTTACTTGCACTCATTTATTTAATCAATAGATCTTATAGGCGGTTGTGTTTGGCTTGCTGGAATACCACTTGGTTTTGTGACTGCTTTTCAGCAGTGAGTTTTGAAGAAAATCATAGATAGCAGGAGCAGCATTGGTAAATAAAAAGTATATCATAATGGAGGCCACATTTGAATGGGTAGAGTGGAAGATAATGTTGGAAAGGAAGTTTTATACTAGGTCTTGAAGTCCACCTATCAGCAGAGAGAGGGAGAGGATGAACAAATTTGATGACCTTATCAAGAAGGAGTCTCTGAAAGATTATTAAATGCGTATGGAATAATATGGTTGGAATGAAGAGATTGGAACTGTGCTCTCAAACAACAATAACAACAACAACAAAAATAAAAACCTAGAACTAAAACATGGTTGGGAAGTAAAACAAGCAATAAAATCAGCTTGTATTCACTTGGTAAAGCATAAGCAATTTTATAATCAAATGAGAGATTCTCATGTTGTTCTCTGGACTAATTTTGTATTTATAACACACAATGAAATAAAATTTAGGGCTTCATAACAAAATTTTATTTTACTAAATAGCTGTCAGATATCAGCATTTATTTACAAAGTCAAATTATTTATACACATACTGTACAAGAATCAGTAATTAAGTCTAAATGCTGAGACTTATTTTGATAGTTGTTTCCATGGTGTGGTGATATTTTTTTTCCATCTTCAGAACTGCCATTCTGTTAGGTGGGTTTAATTTTTGTGTGTGTGTGTTTATTTTTTTCCCCAACATGGATGACTTGTGAGCTGTTATGCATACGGTTTAATCAGTAAGTGAGATTGCAAGTATCAGGTTTGGTAATTGATGAGTTAATGACTGGTTTTCAAAGAGCCAACTCATTTCCAGGGAAGATTAGAAAAAAGTTATTGCTACTATTGTTCTGTAAACCCCTGATATAAGGTTTACAACAGGACAAAATTGAGAAAGTTTTGGGGGGCTCAGTCGATTGTATGCCTATCAGTTTGTGATGTGGATCCTGTGTTTGCTTCCAAAATGGAGCACAAGCCAGAGGATTTACCCTTGGATGAAGCACTGACTTAAAATATTAGTCATTACTCTTGAAGCTGCTATGTTCTGCTAATGGCTCTGTTGATTATCAGACTTATTTGAAAGGACTTTCCCTTTCTGTCTCTGTATTCATTAGGACCTGGAACAGTCCTGGAAAATAGTAGGCATTCATGAAATAAAGGCAGGCTTGAAAAAAGGTACCCCATGTCTTACAATCTTTAGTATTCTAGGAGAGGTACCTGCATGAAGGAAGAGCTCTGCAGACATAGCAAGTCTTTCTTATTCCTCAGACCTCATTACTCTACACCCATTCCCCTCTGAAATCAGAAAAAAATAGATCAAGCTTTGCATCAATGAATTGAAAAGGGTTTGGGGTTGTGGCTCAGCAGTAGAGCACTCACCTAGCACATACAAGGCACTGGGTTTGAGCCTCAGCACCACTTAAAAATAAATAAGTAAAATAAAGGTTTAAAAAAAAAGAAAGAAAAAGAAAATCCAGTTCCAGCTGGTCATGGGGTGGTAAAGATAAGAGAAATTGATCTTCTCTGAGCATCAATTTCTCTTATCTTTAAAATGAGGATAATAGCATTTTCAGAGTTGAGATAAACATCATATGAAATGAGCACATATTAAGTGCCTAGTTTCATGTCTTGAATTTAAAAGTACCTACTGGGTGATTCTATCTTAGTAGAACAAGGTTTAAGATCAAAATCTATGGGTGCCTGATTCCATCTTTCTTCTATTTCGGTCCATATGCAAAATTCACAGTTGGAAGATGGGCTCAAAGAGCCTTCTTTAGCCAAGGCAAACTTGAGCTTATGCCAGGAAGGCTTTGGTATTTTCTTACATGTGCAAGCTTATGAACACTTTAATTATATAAAAAAAAAAGCACAGTGAAACAAATCTCCTCATATAGACTATTAGCTGATTTTCTTAGACCTAAAATATGTAAGTACTCTGATATCTTATCAAATCTTTGCTGTTTCTTTTTATGGATATTTAGAAATTTGTCTGGAGTGCCCTCCTACATAATTTTTGATGAGAAGAATCTCCTGCCATGCAGATTGAGAAGAGTTAGCACTGCCATTTGAAGACTGATGAAGTGATGCTATTACCCTGCATGGATAAAACCATTAGCAAAAACGTGGAGTATATTCTTCCCCCTGACAGGCTTGAGGGTGTGGTCTGTAATAAACTGGGGCAGCCTGGCAATGTTAGAAGAGCCAATGTACTAAATAATGCCTTCTTGTAGTCTCTCAAATCATTTGAGGATCTGTGCTGATCATACCTGCAGCCATTTCTTGATCTCTACACCTTCCCTGTGCACCATTAGTCTTCTAGGCATACAGGACTCATTGCCACTCCCATTTGTATATGGACAAAAGTCCACTCATTGCTGTTTACATGAATATAAAAAATATTAATATGATGATGTAAACCATTCTTACATTACTCATTCTCAGATAGCTCTATAGGAATAAGGGTGAGTGCATTCTTATTTTTGACACTGTAGGTACATTTATCTTATGTTCAGATGCATGCTTTAGAAAATACAGCCTAGAACTCTGGGATAGGTGCTTCCTCACATAAAATTCAGTGAGTCCAGGGAAGTCGCATCCATGATTTAGGTCTAAAAATACCAAGAGTAATAAGTATTCATTGAGCACAGTATTAAGCACCATATGAATTACCCATGTTTAATTCTCATAACAGTTCTATAAAGAACATTTTTTTCCCTCCATTTTCCAGGTGTGAAGGCCAGGTTTCAACACTCTTAAGTACATAATGAGTTGTATAGTGTATGCTTCAACCAAAGTCATTTGAATTCCAAAGCTCCACACTCCTCCTTGCTATGTTATAGTTCAGATTTCCATGAAGGATGGACACAGCATCAGTAGGCAGCCTATTCACTCCTGAGTCCATCCCCAATACACAAACAACTAGAAAGATAACAAATGCATGGAGTTCTATTGTACAGGAGACTTCCCAGCCAATGGTTTCAGTTATCTTGAGCTTGTTGGCTAGGCACATTCCCACAGCACCCTCCATTGCCTGAGAGCTATAGTAGAACTCCTCTCCAGCTGCAGAAAGGCAATTGATTATTTCTAAGCCAGACCCCTCATGTTAATCTCTTGTATAGGTATAATGCATGACAAAGGAGTTTGAATCATCCACAGTGCATCTGTAGAACTTGAGAAAACTTTGCCTCAATACAGGACAGATAAGCTGACCAGCATCCCTGATTAAAAGTGATTTCTTCTTTAATTGAAATGATCTCTATGAACAGCTGCCAGGTGAGTTGGGTGAATGCAGGTGGGAGGCAGCTAGGAAAATCTCCACAGCTGAGACCAGATTCATTTGTATTTATTTATTTATTATTTCTGCTTGAGTAGGGGGAAGAAAGGCAAACATAAATTGCAGAGTAATTTATTGACCCAATGAAAATGTCATGGAAACATTTCAGAATTGGACTGCGTGGGAAACAAACATGACCTTAGATTCAATATTCAGTTTCCATGTCGGCAAATGGCAGCTTTTAAAAAAACTTATAATCAGTAGAGGAGGAATATTAGTTTCACAAATCTTAAAATAAAAATTTCCAGAATGCTTAATTAAAGGAGAAGTTGAGTTACACATTTTCACTATGTTTCTTTTGATCAAGGAAAAGGTGTAGGTGTGTGTATGAGTGTGTGTGTGTGTGTGTGTGTGTGTACACATTTTCTTCCAGTGGAAAGTTTGCACCTTGATTGTCCTTAGCTCAAATGGGTAATGGAAGTATTGAACTACAGAAGACTGTAGAAATAATTTCCTCTGATCCTCTCATTTGATAGAAAAAAAAAACTGAGGTCCTCATTCCTCAGAGAAAGGAAGGAGTGTATTCACTTGCATAAAATTGTTTGTGAAACAAAGAGGAGTAAATATCACATAGATTGCGTCAATCAAAATGA
This sequence comes from Marmota marmota marmota, assembly GCF_001458135.2. NCBI lineage: Eukaryota > Metazoa > Chordata > Mammalia > Rodentia > Sciuridae > Marmota > Marmota marmota. Next base: position 40,472,634 of record NW_026000174.1, on the reverse strand, counting down.
TTTGTTCTGGGTCACCATGGTGACTTTACATGTGCCCTGGTTTTCTTGTTCTTCTTCAATTAACTTGCTGCTTGTAAATTATGCTGTCTTATTTCATCACAATCTCATTGTTTTTCCAGTCTCAAAAAGGACAAGTAACCACTCTGGATTAGTCGTGGTTTGTTTTTTATTTTCTTTTATATATTTGGGTTTTATATCTTTCTGTTACTATTTTTATCTTCTCAGGCTGATGATCTAATATGTCATTATTTTTGATGAAGTAAAAATACTAGAATAAGAACCATTTTAACCATTCAGTTAAAATTTGAATATGATTACAATTATAGTTAGTTAGCATTTGTTGATGGTTTATTATATCCTGGGCCTTGTATCAAATCTGATACACACACACACACACACACATACATACATATACACATACACACACACACATAGATCCTCATAGCAACTCTATAATGTATGTGTAATTGTTCTTTCCATTTTGTAGATAAGAAACTTACGACATAGGGAGTTTTGGTAATATGGCCCCATAACCATTTTTTTTAATGTTAGTTCAATTAATGAAGTCTGACTGCAGAGAATGCATTTTAATTGTGTTTTCTATTATTTCTACAGCATGACCTCATTTTGCAGAATGGGAAACTGATGTAAAAATTAAGTGACTTTCCAAGACCACACAGCCAGGAAGTGGCAGGGCTGGGATATGGATCTGGTCTATCTTCTGCATTGATGCTGATAATCCTAAACTACCAAGAACAACAGATATTGTGAAAGAGCCAAGAAGAAAGCCTGCTAGATGCAAATTGGGACCTCCCAGGGAGTTTGTACTCTGAAAGCCTTTCTTCAGGTGAAGGTGTAGATCTGGCTTGGGTCCTAGATTTTGTCCGTGTACCACCATAGCTATTACTACAAGCTTAGAAGGCAATTGAACTCGAGACACAAATAGACCTCTGTCCAAAATAAGTTTATTTCATTTTAAAGGGCAAAGGATTTGGCATTTATTCCATCTTCATTTCATGGGAAGGCCCACAGTTACCTGCATTCACAGATTCTTTAGCCCCATGCCCATATTGGATTTGCATGGCTGCCTCTGTTAAGAGCCTGGAAATGTATGGGCTATTTTGACCGAGAAAACCTGCTCCTTAATTTCCCAGCCAGTTTTTCTATTTCTATTTACATAGGCCCAAGGCCTTCATGCCCAATCCCAGCTGTTCCAATCCAGGTGTGATTCTACACAACAGATGAAGCAGACACAACATTCCACATTTATCTTACCTCTATAGTTTCCAAGGAAACAGTACTGTGAGAATACTGACACTGAGTTTCAAATTCTGTATCAGTATAGGCCTAATGTTAACCTCATATACACAGGCACACCAAATCAATACTGGGCATTAGTAGATATACCAGTGAATAATGCCTATTTTTTTTTTGATCATCATCTCACAGTATCTAAGCTGAAGAAACCAATATATACATCAAATAATATGTAGCAGAGAATGTTTCTAACAAAATGATCCAGCTTATGAGTATTTTCACACAATATTATTTTCTCTTGTTGGATATAATAATTTAGAAGACCAAATTCCCTTGAAGATCGTCTCTGGGAGACCAGGAAACCAGAATAAACAAATAACAAGGAAACATTCCCCTAATGAATAAATCTCACCAATTTTTAAAATCTAGTGAATTTCTTTTACATTCTATTCAGTCATTATTGGTCAATGCAATATATCCTATTTTCTGTACAAAAGTATTATTGGCAATCTATTACCCTTTAAATCTCTTACTTGTAAATATTGGTCACTTATTCATTTACTTAGCAAATTATTATTGGATTCCTTTGATAGTCTAGTCACTCTGTTAGACCTTAGAGATACACTGATTAGCAAAACTAATCAGGGCCCCTGCTGCCATGGGACTTGCTCTGTTGTGGGGAGCTGTACATTAAGAAAAAACCTAGATGTATAAAATTATTAAGGTTAAAGTGCTTTGAGAGAGGTTAGAGAGTGTATAAGAGCATCAAATAAAGGATGTAGATTTGTCAGGTTGGTCAAAGAAGGGTTCCTGAAGAATTGCTTCATCACCAGATGGTGGAAGGGGAAGTAGCAGACTCTAGGGAAGATACCAGAGAAAGAATTCCAGGCTTTGGAATAGAATATATAAAAGTCTTGTGGTAGAAAAGAAAATATGGTGCATTTGCTCAAAGTCTGTCATAAGAGTGTGTCATAATTTGCATATACTGCTTCTAAGATTACGATGCATTTTACTTGTAATGTTTCATTCATCCAACATTTTTTTTTAATTGAGAAAATACTGTGCCAAGCACTGCATCAACATTTAAGGTACAATGATCAAAACAGACATGGTCCATTCCTTGAAAGTAATGGAATGTTTAAATGGAAAATCAAATATGATAATGGGAGCAGTTGGGACCATAGAAGTACAAAAAAATGGCATATAATCCAAAGTAAGAAAGTTAGGTAAGTCTCAAAAGAAGTGACTCTTCACTTGAGATGTGAAGGCAGAGTAAGGCCCCAAACTTCTTGCCTAGGTAGATTTTGTGATCAGTGTTCTTGCAGTTTACATTTTAGGCATACTTTTGATTTTATTTCTTCACTGAATATTTTTGCAAATGGTTAATTTTGTGAATTTAGTGTTGGTTTGAAAGCTTTAGGCTTCGCAAGCAATATCTTCTGAGTTTATCCTAAATATGCAATTTATAATTGGCCTACTTATTGAAATATGTATACATGTCAATATATCTATATATGCATATACATATCTATATAAGATTATATATACATATAAATATAGATAGATAGATAGATAGAAATAGATATGGAAACAGATACAGACATAGAGAGATAGACATATTGTCAAAGACACATTTCAATCCACACAATGCATCATTGAAATAATTACATATAGTCATTTTATTTTGGAAATGTTGAGAGACTGCTGGTTAATGGTTGAGCCAAGACTCTTAGGCTTGGTCTGGTGTTTCAAATGCCTCATCTACAAAGGGGAAAGAGCAGTCCCCTTGGGGGAAAAAATTGTCATCAATTGGGTCTTTCCTTTGAATTGCTTAGAAACTGAAGTTTCTAGCAGGGATGTTCGGAAGGATTTGCTGGAATCAACTTTGGTGAGATTTTCTTGGGAGAAATTTTACAGCATATTTAATCAGGCAACCAAGAAACAACAGCTGCTTGTGTATGAAGCATCAGTGAAGCTGCTAAGATTTATATAATCTTTAGTGTTCAACAGATTGCTAGCATTTATAGGACAGTCAATGTATGCCTATGCTCATATGCAGTCTTATTTGATACCTTTCTCACTGCCTCTGAGTAGAGGGGCTTCCTAAAAGGAAAATGCATTGAAGAGAAATGGATTAAGAACTAGAGGGCAGAAGACTTGATGTGGGATTCCTGGAAATTCAGAAGAATAAATTTTACCCCACAGAAGGCAATGATAGCAGTTTCTACTTGCAATGACAAAAAAGTATGTATTCCATTTAGCCTATAGACAGGTTGACATTTATCACCATAGCTGCACAATCATTCCTCTCACATTACTCCTTGTGGCAAAAGCAGCTTAAAAATCTTTACATATTCCCATGTTCAAATGATTATTAGCCACTTCATTAAAAAGCTGATGATTATCCAAGGTCATTTGTTCTACTATTTCTTACTAGAACAGCTAATAAATCCACACAGAGGAACTCAGAAGAAATTTCAGAAATTATTCAGGACACACTCTTCTTCACTTTAAAGAGGTATTTTTTTTTGGGGGGGCGGGTATCTGGATGTATTTGCTATAGTGATTTTTATTTTGAACAATATTTTGACTCTGGTTCTTGTGCTTTCTCCATCATTCCCCTCTCCTCAACTCTAAGCCCTTCAGTCTGACATGGAGAATCTCAAGAGGATTGTTTTCTGCCACTTTAATTTTACACTGATTTTCTAATGTAAGTCTCTCCTCATATAATCCACTGTCATTCCCACCTCTACAAGCTGGTTTTACGCAGTTTCCCTTTTCTTTTGTTGATAGTCCCTACCATCTCCATCAAGAACCAGGTGAAAAACTTCTTCCCAAGAATCACATGTAACCCTGAGTTAAAGGTGATAAGCACTTTTCCCCAAGTTTATAAAATATGTAGTCTGAATCAGCAGATAGGAGCTATAATTTCATAGTACATAATGGAGGCAGTATGTTAGGGTAGAAAGACCTGGTCTTTGAAGCAGGCAAGTATAGATTTTAATATCACTTCTACTCTTTGCCTGTAGTGTACCCTGAAAAATGTATTAGTAAGGAAAGGCTCTGTTTTGTCTTAGTAAATAAACTCTCAGATCTCCATAATTTCATGCATGAAAGATTTATATCTTACTTGTACTAGGACCAATATGGATCAGCAGCTCTTGAGGGTCTGATGGTTCTTCCAAGCATTCACTCAGGGATGTAGGTTGCTTCCATTCATTGACTCTACCTTATCTGTATACAGCTTTCACCTTCATTCTGAAGATAAAATGGATAGAGATACAAGATGTAACTGTCTTGTTCAGACAATGTCTAGTTTCATTTTAATATTCATTTCATTAGCCAGAACTGTTTGATAGCCCCCAGAATATCAAGGTACCTAAGAACTATATGCTAGGAAGAAGATGAGAACTGAATATTAGTGGGCACTAATGATCTTTATTATAAGTCATACAGATTTCCCAAGATATCCCTGATAGTTTCTGTGAGCATAAAATAAGATAATATAAAGTGCAAGTGTCTGGTGCATAAATTGTAAATGATCACCATTTCCTCCAACAGAGCTTCTTACTACCCAATATAGCTTCCTCATTGTTTCTTCTTGAACACAGGCCTAGCTGAAGATTGCAAAACAGAACAGCATAGTTCCCTGGCAGTACCCCTCTCATACCAAGACTTGATTGGGTCCCATCTTGTTTTCAAATTTTTATTGTTTCTTTCCAAACAATACCTATGTGATTTTTGAGATTCATAACAACTGTCCTAACACCTGTATTCAGGGCAAAGTCACTTCTTAATATTGTGTGCAGAATTACCTATTCTCAGTTTTTTTCCTTTGTTCTTTCTCCCAAACGTGGAAAACATAGTTATACATGGGTTATTCTTTGGAAAAGATTTTGATGAAGAGTACCCTAATGTTCTAAATGAGCTATCTTCTCAATACAGCTACTAGATACATTCAACAATAAATGTGGTTCCATCTACAGGCATCTCTCTACATATTGATTTTCGTTCAATTTAAAAGCATAATAATAAAGGCATTGAAGGAAATTAAAAGTACAAAGAATTTGCCAAAAATCCTTTCACTTTAATATTAAATTTTAAAAAATTACTATAAATTTTATTATTCTTATTTTTCTTTCAGTCTCCATTCCTCAGAAGAAATGATCAGAAATTGTCTGTGACTGGTTCATAGAGGACCTAGGCTCAAAGAAAATTAGGAACACTGTACTTGTAATATCTCCTTTCCTTTCTTGGCATCTTTACTTTCTCCATTTTTTTTTTTTTTTGGATCACACCTCCACAATCTTTTGAGAAGTCCTTCAGTTAGAGAAGGACTTGGAAATATCCAGCACTTCATGATCTTTATCTCTTTCCTCCTTTACTCGGTTATTTTACCTTTTTAATAATCTCTGAGCACATATGCTTCAGAAAAATGAAACACAGTGGGGAGAATCACAGCATCAAAGGGAAGTAGATTTGGGGTATTTTGCTGTTACAGTTTGACTGAACACAGCAGGCCATCGGGAGGTAGTCTTTCCTAGCTATGAAGGAGTATATGTCTCCATCTGGGCCAAAAGATAAGGACATTTCCATAGCTCAGATAAATTGCTTTGAGACTTTCCAGGGAAGACACTATAATCCAACAAAAGAAAAAAAAAAGACATTACTACAGAAAGCGTAATGAGAGAAGCCTTCAGCATTTCTGCTGAATCAAGAGCTCCTAAGCTCAAAACATGTTAGTGATACATTCTTCAAGTTCGGAATGGCTGAAGGGTGACCAATGGGTCAAGGCCAGAGTCTGCCATCTCTTCCCTGTATCAACAAAGGCACTGAAGTTTATTTAACATTTTCCTCTGTGGGTGGACTTTTTTTCTTCAGAGTCTCAAAGAACAGAAAAGTTCTAGACAAATTATTTCTAAGTATGTCTCAGAAATCATGTTGTAGGCCAGTGAGTCTACAGTGGAATTTTTTGACTCTGACCTTCAAAATTGGCTTGTCTCATGGGATGGCTGTTCAGCCTTCTTTGTTGTCCAGACTTCCCGAAGAAGCAGTGTCTTATATACATATAGAAAATAAGAATCAGGTCCTTTACATGTAAACTCAGATTATGTAGGTCTCCAGGGAATATCCCTCTAAAGACTTCTGTCACACCCTAAGAGGTGTAGTCCTACTAGATTCCAGAGGTTTACATTGTCTGACAATTCCCTACCTGTCTTTCTGAACCCATTTACCACCACCTAAGCAACTCTTCATCTATTCTGGTCAAAGTGGCTTTTTCAGCCAAATGGCCCATTTGTCCTTGTTTCCTTGGGATTTCCCCAGAATTATCGCCAAAGCCTACTGCCCTGAGAATGCTCTCAGTCCTCAGCAAACCAAGATAGCTGCTCACCCTGCTTGCCAGAATTGCTAGAACATACCATCTTCCTCTGATCTTTGCACTTGTTATGCCTTCTGCCTGGAATGCTGTTTTCCCATATCTTTATGTGATATATGCTTTCAATTTTTTTAAACACTGCTGAAATTTTATTCCTTTCTACCAGAATATCTTAATAATTTTTTTCCTATTACTTCCCCCCACCCCAAATCTATCCTTATCCTTCTTCTTTTGTTACTATTGGAAATGTTTTGTTTTCTGTTTATTTATTGTTGGTTTTCTCCATGTGAAAACAAGTCCTATGAGGTTAGAAACTTAATATATTTTTCTTACCTCTGTATTCCTAGCACCTAGAAGAATGCTTTGATGTTACAAGGTTCTCAAAAATATAAGTTGAAAGAATTAGTGAATAAAAATTGAGGAGAAATATTTGCTATTTGATAACAAAAAAAAATAATTTCTTGTGGCAAAGACTTTGTGGCAATTTGCTTTTTTAAGACTTTGTGCAAATTTGGACAATTTATATAATTTGCACCAAATTAGAAACTTGAAAGAACTGAGAATACTATCTTCCACAGAAATAACTGGCATAAATTCTTCAAAATCTTAGAGCATAAGCATTTAACCTATTTAACACGTGCAATTTTTTTTCAAACATTTTTTTCATGCCAGTAGAATGAATAACCTTCTTTTAATGGTATTTCTGAGATTAAAAATGACACTGGAGAAGCCATATAAGGCACCAATTTTGTATCCAGAGTTAGTCTTCCATTCTGAGTCATAGTTTGACCAATAAGCAGAAAGAAAAAAAATGTGATTATATGTAACTCACTGGGTGGAATGGCCTGGAGGAGACAGAGGGTTAGGAAGACAAACTTATATATAGATCTCATTGTTCTAAGTGTCTTGGCAAGTTTCCTTTAATCGCAAAGCTAGCCTCTTGATAAGTTGATTTTAAAGATGTGGTAATGGTGGTGATTAATCTCTTCCTCCTTGTGGTCCCACAGCACTTGGTGTGTGCCTTTATTAGAGGTCTTACCAATCTATCTTGAATAAGAGATACTTATGAGGGTCTTCCTCATCCAACAGATCATGCATCGCAGAAAATGAACAGGCTGACTCTGACTCACTCTGGACTTTTTTTGTTTTTGTGTTGCTATAGCACTTAAAATTTGAGGTATAGGTACTCAGTAAATGTTGAAGAAATTGATGTGAACAATTGAAAACAAGAAGATAGAATAGTATCCATGTCAAAAAGAGGAACATACTTGTTATGTATAATGTTCTTATTTCTCATCTCATTTAGGAAAGTTTTTAAAGACCTCTTGAGCCCAATGGGTTTATAGATAATAGTCAAGGCAAGTAGCAAGGGAGACATGAAACATACAGTCTCAAAAGCCCTCACCTATTACACTGGGGTGTACAATGCATTTCCATTTTCCCACATTTTGACTATCCTTTGTCATGGCAATCTTTTAAGCTTTCTACTTGGTAGATGTATGAAATATGTTATAGGTCTTTCACTTTGTTTTTCTCTGATGATATGTGAGATAAAGTGCCTTTTATTTTTTTCTTTTTATATGAACTGTATTATTTTATATTTTGCCTTCTTGGAAATTTGCCTTTTTTCTTTCTACCAATTTGGAGAAATTCTTTGAGTATTGGATATTTATCCATAATTTTAATGGTGCTTTCACTAATCTATTTTATTTCATGTTCATTTTTAATGAGGGCCAAAATAATTTATTCCTTAACTTTCTATATTTTGTGCCTTTTTAAGGAAACTGTTTCCTACAATAAAATTTTAAAATATTTTATGCTTTTCACAATGCTTCAATAGCTAAGTTTTAGTTATGGGGGTCTATCAGAAATTCAATTGGCTCAATGTCTGAGTTACAGTCTTAATTGTGTTATTTTTCTAGTAAATAGCTAATTAAGTGAATGTGATTTATTTAACAGTCTCTCTTTTTCTAATTGATTGGACATGCTATGGATCTGGTCTATTCCAATACTAATTGTACTGTTTGTTGTTTTCTTTTTATCTTTGGTTGAATTGCATTGAATATATACATGCCTGAAATTTTTCATTTGAATTTGAAACACATTAACAAATTGTGTGAAATTACTTTTTAGAGCCAGGCACAGCAGTGCATGCGGATAATCCCAGCAACCTGGCAGGCTGAGGTAGGACAATCACAAGTACAAGGCCAGCCTGAGCAACTTAGTGAGGTCCTAAGCAACTTAGGGAGACCCTGTCTCAAAAATAAAACAAGAAAATAAAAGGACTGAGGATGTGGTTCAGTGGTAAAGTGCCTCTGGGTTCAACATACAGTATAAACAACACTTCTTATATTTTCATTAATATCCAGTAAAATCATCAGTTACTTTGGAGAATTTTATGTCTCTAATAATAATCTTGTTCATGAACTTGGTATACTACTCAATTTATTCATAAATATTTAGCTTGATACTTTTTAATGTAAGTCTTGGTCCTTTTATATTATGTATATTTTTAGGCATTTTTTCTATTTTTATTTATTGCATATAGGATCCCTTCCTGTTGCTGAGGTTCAGAGAAAGAAACTCCAGTGTTTGATGCTCTTATGTGCTGAAACAAAGGCAGCCTCCTGGTCTCTTCCACCTGAACTTCCCTCTCTCCCTGCCTCTTCTTCTTCTTTTTTTTTTCTAATCTTCTCCTTTTTTCCATTTCTGAAAGCACAAGAAGCAAGAAGAGCTTTCATTGACGATCCTCCAAAGAAGATCATACTTTTTTTTTAATCTTCTTACTGCAATTTCAGTAACCATGGAAGATAAATTCATATCAGAAGAAGAGACTGAAAACCAACCCTGAACACAGAGCACAGAGAAACTTTGTTCCAGGATATTCTTTGTTCTCTGGTTTCATTGTTTTATATAAAATCATTGGCTACTCTTCTAAAATTGTCACCCCCTGTTTGTTTTTTTCTTTATAAAAAGAGCATTTAAACTTCAACCCTCTTTCCTCTTCTTTGAATTATATTCATCTTTTGTATGACTTCTGTTCTTGTATATGACAATAAAATTTGTATGCTTTTCCTCTTGCTAATATTTATCTGTCATCAATTCATTTCAGTAGGGCCAGTGTGGACCTTCAGATGGAAAGCTTGAACTTTTCTATACTGTCCAAGACTTTATTTTTAAAATTTGGTTACTGTTTGTACAGAGAAAAATGAGTTATAAAAAACAAGTTGAACATAAATTTGCTTTCTTATAGTATTTCTCATTAATTCAAAAAGATCTTTTTTGGCAACTGTGACATTGTGATTTATAATTATAAATGTTTTTGGTCTTCTTTCTTTTTCTAGACACATGGCTCCTAAATGCCTTTGGATTTTCCAAAGTGATAAGCATCTTTCTGGATGGTAATGAGATCACTGATGGTTGGAGGTCCTGGGCACCCTAAGCATAGGGGCTGGTTGCCTGGGGGAAACAACCACTAGAGTAAAGGATTGGATTTCTAGAAAGAGAAGATGGGCTAAAGATTGAGTTAATCACCAATGCCAATTTAATCAATCATGCATAAGTAATGAAACCTCCATTAAAAATAAAAGGTTTCAGAGAGTATCTGTGTTACTAAGTATGTAAAGGTGATAGGAGATACGCACCCTGAGAAGGCACAGAAGCTCTTTCCCCTCCCTCACTTTGCCTATAGATCTCTTCCTTCTGACCATTCATTTGTATGCTTTTATAGTAAATGGGTTAACATAAGTAGAGTGTTTTCTTGAATTCTATTAATGATTCTACAGAATAATGGAACCTGACGATAGGAGGAATCTACAATGCATTGCCAGTTGGTCAGAAGCATAAAAAAAATAAACTGGGACTTGAAGTTGGCATCCAAAGTGAGACTAAACCCTTTGCCTCTGGGTCTAACTCAAGGTAGTGTTAAAATTGAATGAAATTAACTGATACAAGCTGGCATCTGACAATTGGTCACCATGAGAGATAAAACCCCACTTATTTGGTCACAGTAGTAGTGTTCTGTATTGAGTGTGAGAGGAGGAAAAACAGCATGATCTTTTTTCCTATCTTTTAGAGGGACATTCTTGGTTTCACAGATAGATAATCATATTGTATGAACATAAACACATTTTTGACTCTCCTATTATTTACAACTCATTTATTTTTCTATCCTTTTGCAATAATTTGGACATCCAGTACACTGAGTATTAGTGTGGGTAGGAGGAAAACTTGAACTGTTCTTATTTTTAGTGAGTAAGTGTTATTTATTCAATAAATACTTATTAGATTCCTAGTATGTGTTAGAAACCATTCATTAAATAAGACCAAAGCCAGTTTATATCCTAGTGAGAGATTTACATGAAGTGTAATATCCAACATAAAGTCCTGAGATATATGAAATGTTAGAATGTGAAATACTATGTTTAAAGAAAATGTGACACAGAATAAGTGAAATTAGGAAGCCTGAAATGCTAGGTGGTAGTGGGATGGTGCTGGGTAGACCTCACTGAGGAAGTTATATTGAAGATGTGTCCAAAGATGGTAAGAGAGTTAATTTTGTGGGTACCTGAAGAAAAAGCATTGCCAATGTAATGATTGGGGAGTACTTAGTGCATTTGAAGAGCAGCAAGCAGGCCTTGCAAACAAAGCAAGGAACAACAGGAGAGGAAAGGGAAATGAGGTTAGGGAGGTCATAAGGTCATATCAAAAAGCCATAAATAAAAAGCTTCTAACTTGGTGTGGGATAGAGAGTCATTGCTATATTTTGAAATAAAGATGGTATGATATGACTTAACATTTTCAAAATATCATTCTAGTTGTTATTAGAAAATTAGATAATAGAGACCAGTGATATTTTATAAGATGGAAGATCATGTTGAAAATGATTTTGGTGATGGATGCATGGGAAGAAGCTGGTGCAGGCTGGAGTGGAAGTAGTGGAAGTATGGTGAGATGGGCGTGACATGAGTATAGTTTGATTGTAGAGTAATCATGACACCCTAATGCATTAGCAGTGAAAAGTGAGCAGAGCCATCAATGCTGACACTCTAATGGCACTTTCTTGTCTCAAAAAAAAAAAAATGAAATCTTGAATTTTAGTCAACTGAGATGATCCAACCTGGAGGTAGGTAGGATTCAAGTTCAGTTTTTGATATGGGGAATATGTGACAACTGTGGATAGACAATTGAAATTGTCACATTGGCAGATACATAGGCCTGAAATATGACCAAAGCTACAGAATTGAGAGTCATCAGCATTGCTGGTATTGGTAACTGTGAAAGTGCATGACATCCTTAAGGAAGCAGGAAGGAGAACTGGCCTTAGGGGTTAAGTTATGGGGCCTTTTTCCATATATTTTTTTTATTGGTGCAGTATAGTTATAGGTAACGGTAGGATTTGTTGTTTGTTACATATTTGTACATACACAATAGAACAATATAACTTGGCCAATAACATTCCCCAGCATTTTCCCTGTCCCTCCCTTCCTGCCTCCCCTGGGTCCCTTTCCTCTTTTCTACGGATCTCCCTTTGCTTTTCATTGAGTTATGGGGACTCCCAATGAACAAACAAGACTGTGATCAAGTGACCAGAGAGGTAGAAAGAACACCAACAGAATGTGGGGTCATGTGAGACAAGCATGGAAAGGGTATCAATGAACAGGAGGATCAACCATCCGATGTTTGATTTGAAATGTATTGAAAATTTTAAAAAATCCCTCTTTGAAAAGAAACTTTATTGATGTCTTTTTTTTTTTTTAACAGAAACTTCTCATGGTACAGAACCTGCCAGCAGACAGATGAAGACACCTGTCCCTATCTGCATGTGGAGTCATAAGCAGTGATTTTTCTAACTTGGCAGCCCTCCTTTGAGTTGACATTTCCAACACCACCTAGAGGACCAGGAAATTCAGTCAGGCTGGCAGCACCAGAGGAGGGCCTGATCAAATCCCTCCTGGCAAATTCCTACTCAAGAAATAAAAGAAAATGGAAGACCCTGGGCATACGTCCCAAAATATTATAGAGAATTTTTTTGGAAGTAACTGCTGATTTTCAAATATACAAAGTTTTCAAGGTTTGATTTATTTGGATCTGGAAAATCTTTGGGAAAAAAAAACACTTTAAAAATAAGGATAATGTCATTACTTTCCTACTTTAACACCCACACAGGATGACAATGAGACTGGAGTAGATTAATCTCAATCATTCAAACACTCAACATCTAGAAATAACATTATCTTGCATTATATGAGTACTGTGAGTGGAAGTTTTTGAACCTAAACAGATTCCAAAATGACTTCTAGTTTTCTTCCTTTTCATGATTGGGTAGCTTTCCTCATTTTTTTTCTCCTTTGTTTCCTCCTTCCTTCATTCCTTCCATCTGGCACATCAATAAATTTTGCAGGCATGTGTCCTTTCTTCATAGAAATCATAGGAATTAAATGGAAGCTTGCACAAAGACTTATATAAATAAATTATAAAATATTGTGTTGTATGTTAAGTTTTAAGAAAAATGTAAGGTCAGGGAAGACTTACTAAAAGAAAAAAAGTATTTAAGCCAAGATCAAAAGGATGACAAGGCTATAAAGTAAAGCCACATATGGAGATTTCTCAGACAATGGGAACAGCTTGTGTGAACACAGAAAATGAATAAAATTATGTCTAATATGTTTTAAATTTAGACTGACAGCCAATACTATATCAAAGAGGAAATTGTATTCTTTCTACAAACTTCTTTGTGAATCCTATCCAAGAAGAAAAGGGCTTCCTGTTACATGTCACAAAATAACCCAAGAGTACCTATACCCCAAAGTTTAGATAACATGTAAGCTAAAAGAGCAAATCACAATGAACAGTGCCAGAAGGGTGATAAATTGGTGCATCAATTAATAAACACTCCACTTATATATATATATTATATAAAACATGAATAAATTCTGTCCAAACAAAATTATTTGCATCTTCAGAGGTGCATGCAGTAGGGTATAATTTTGACTGATAGGCAGAAAATCAAAGTGAAAGAAGCTTAAACATAATAAGCTTTGATTTTCTCTCTTGTAATTAATTGTCTGAATATAGGTGGACCAGAGATGGGTTGGTGGCTTCATGGTGTGAAGGGTCTATACTCCTTATAGCTTAATGATTCCTACAATGCTGCTCTCATCTAAGTCTTTCATGAAGACTTGTAAGAAGGGGGAAAGAAGTTAGGAAAGGGGAACAACCCCTTAAAGACACAATCCAGGATTGTCTTATATTCTTTTTGTTCTCTTTATTTTTTTTCAACATTAGGAATTGAACTCAGGAGAGCTCTGTTACTGAGATATACCCCAACACTCCACTCCCCAGATTTTTAAAATTTTGATACAGGGTCTTTGTGGCCTCAAACTTGTCAACCTCCTGCCTCAGCCTCCAGAGTAGCTGAGTTACAAGTCTGTGTCATCACACCAGGCTCATAGGTGCTCTTGAGTCAATACCTAAGAAGAGTTTGTCACAGGGCTATGTTTCCATGTGATAAGGAAATGTATTTGTTACTCAGTAATATGCCCAAGTGTAAAATATGAGAAAGTAGATAATACTATATAATTAGGGAAAACTAACATTTACTATCCACTTGAAAAAGGAAGAAAAGGATAATCACAATTTAAATGATACAAGAGATAAGGTATTAAGAATCAAGCAGCATAAATTTTAAAGAAGAAAGGCAGCGACTAGGGAATAAGAAGAAGCATGAAACTAATTTCCACTAGGGAGTCATCATAGAAAAGAGAACAGCTGAGCTGGACTGTGAAGTGTAGTCAGGATTCAACAGGAAGAGAAGAGTGAGCCGGGTCCAAGAGGAGGAAGCAGCCTGTTACAGTATCCCCCTTGATGGATCTGTCTGTGCCTGAGGCACCTCATGCTGTATCCATCCTTAATCTGGTGTCAAATGATTTAAAGAATAATTTTAGCTACAAATCTTGGTCAAAGTAATCAGTATTATCCAGCATAATTTAAAAGTGAATTCTGGAAGTTTCTGAATCACAAGGAGTACATTCCTAAGTGGTGAGATCCTACTTCATTGACCCAACAAAAAGATAAAGCCAAGATTCTTCTTAGAACCATTAATCTGCAAAGCATGTAGCCATACACATAACTTCCTTTTATATTTTGAGGTCATCTCCAAAATAAGGTAAACAGTGAAGTAGAATCTATAAAATAGTCTATTTCAAGAACATTACAAGCCATAAAAAGGGGATTAACTAAACTCTGGCCTGATGAGAAAATAATAATCATAATTTCCATGAGCATTTAAATTATAGTTTTAAAGTATTTTTACATGAGTTATTATTGGTTTATTCTTAAATCAATGGCCAGCACCATTATCCTAGTGTTAATGTTATAAAACTAAGGGTAAAAAAAACATTAAGAAATCACTCAATATCAGATATGAAGAGTTTCAGAGATGAGAATCAAATCCAAGACATAACAAGGGCTCACATGGACTCTTTTGTGAAAAATTAAAACTTTCCATGTGTACATTCTCTGGTGGAGGGGATAAGTGAAATGAAACATAAAGAATTAAATGGTAATTAACTAAATACATTATGTTATGTTTATTGAGATGTAACTTCACGATACATTGAGAAACATCTGCAGGTCCTGAGAATTCTAGAAGGGTTGAATTTGTCTCTCTCATTTTTCTTAATTTTTGTATAAGTTTTCTCAAGAATAGAATGCTAGAATGCCCTGATATGAAATTCATTCCATAAGTATATGGCCTAATAACCCATCCAATTTAGTCATGTTATTTAAAAATTGTGTTGTTACAAAAGTCTATTGACAGAAATGTGGTAATAATTTATCAAAACACTGTCTAAGCAGATTAATTGTGGATAGCTATTTTGGTCAATTAGTTTAAAGTCTGAATTTTAACTACTTTAATAAAATATTACTTGCATATAAACAATGTGCTATCTAATTGTAAAGTCTGTGGGGCATATTTTAACAAATGTTTTCAATTTGCAGTACATATAATGTCTAAAGATTTATTAAATAAATCTATACTCTGATGTAAAATATTTGTTTGCTTAAGAAACCATTATTCTTCAGACTTGTAATCATTCTAAAGACGGATTTCAGTCAAGGCAAGTGTTTATAATTCACATTACCAGAAAGAGACAAGTTGTCATGTCCTGAAGTCAATATGTATCATAATGCAATAGTAATCATAATGATTACTAATGGTAATAGTTACTATTCATTGAGTATGTGTCACTCCATGTGCATGTGTGTTCACGTGCCAACCTCAAAGCTATACTGAAAAGCAGTTTTCATCATCCTATTTTATTACTGTGGCTACTAAGGATCAAAGGGATTATGTGGCTTGGCCAAAGTCATATAGTTTTAAGGGAGGGAAACAAAACTAATTCTAGTCCTGTGTGATTTTACAACCTAAGTCTTTTCCACTATATCAAGTTTATATATGTGCGTGACTATCTCTAAAAAGAGTTGTACCCTCACGAGAACATCTGTGTTGATACCAGCGTTCTATTTCTTGATTCAGGTGTTAATTACACAATTGTTTGCCTTATAGCTATTATTCTGAACTCTTTTTTAATTTCTCATGTATTGCTTCTTTGAGCAAAGTCTTTGTGACAAAGTCATTTCTGTATTGGTTGGGATTGGACATTGATCTCCTAAGCACATAGAAGTGGGGCCTCAAACTACAGCAAGTCATTTGGTACTGGAGGAAGGCAGAATACTATGGGCATAGTCTACTTCTGTGAATTTGTAAGATGTGGATATGGAATATGGAAGATGGGAAGTGAGTGAAAGAGGAAAACATTTATTGTCAGTGTACACATCTAAAGGCAGTCTAATCACCTACTCCTCACAACAACCATTAGCATTGGTTATTATGATACTCATTTAATACAAAGGAGTTCAGTATATTTCACATAGGTAAATGAATATAATCAGAAGTATATATACATCTGGGTCCATCAAGTTATTGAACAAGGATTCAGGAGTCAAGAACAGTCAAATATATTGTCAGGAAACAGAGGTGTATACTAGGCATGGCCTCAAAGCAACCATATTCCATTCTCTGAGATTTACTTATCAGGTTTCTACAATTCCTGTTCTCTGGAGTGATAATGTGGTGTTAAAAACAATACCAATGGTAGAAAAAATGTCTCCACAATGATGTCACAGGACAGAGCAGTCAAATGTCTGTGAGCTGCCATGGACACGCACTAGAGTATAATGGTTGTTTGGGCAAACTGTGTTCTATGACCAGCTCAGTGTCCAAATTCCTGTGTGAAGTTAACTTCAGTTAACTTCCCTGGGAGTTGGTTTCACCTTTACTTAACAGCAAGAGAGGACTTCATGTGAACGCACTTTGGATAATGTAAAGACCTTTATAGACACTAGATATCCTTATTTAGGCTTAGAGTGCCCAGCTTGCAACAGGGCCAGCTGTTTTAACCACAACATGGCTCTGCTAATTGGTCTGCTCACGTTCATTTCATTTCACTTGTGACTGCTGCCCAGTTAAATAGAAGATAATAAAGGAATATGAAGTTTGATATATCTAAATTTATTTTGAAAAAATCTTGCTGAAATGCACACACTGGCTGAAATGAAGAGTGCAAATAGAAAGCCTCTCATTTGCCTTCTGCAGTCTGCCAGTTTGATTAATTTGTCTTCATTTTCAGAAAGAATTTCTGGATAATAATCTCATATAATTGATACAAGGGTCTCTAATTCCCTGACTTACATGTGGAGGTGATTTTCTTTACTAGAATAGCATTGGTTTTCTTAACCTCTTTATATTCTACCTTTTCCAGACAATGGATAAACCAACTTCCAAGAATAACAATTGAAGGGGAAAGAAATATGGAGTGACCATCTCAAACAGTTATGTCAGACAAAAATTCTAGCCTAATGTTTTCTAGTTCATCCATGTTGTAACCTGTAACTACATTATTTTTCTGTTTTTATTTGCTTCAAGTAGATTTAAATTCCTCTTTTGATTTTTTTCAGTGGCCCATCATTCCATAGCATGTTGTTCAGTTTCCATGAAATTGTATAATTGCTTGAGTTTCTTTGGTGGTTTCTTTAAATGAAAATGGCTGCAAAAAAATGGTTATATTGTTTGCCATTTCTCTTTGACTCACCACCTACAGAGAATGACCTTGCAATGTGACTAAGACGTCACGGAATAAAGTTTAGAAAGTTATTTGTTTAAAACAACGACAACTGGACAGTGGGCTGAGAGCCATAAACACAGACACCTGCAGAACAAATTTGCTTTTGGAATCAGAAACCAGTGTCCAAATATGCAGGGCTTTCTGAAAAATCTCGAATATTTACACAGTAATCTGATTTGGGAGCCTCCTTGCGTTTCTCTTTTCCACTAATTTAGTCACCCACTGGCAACTTTGCGAGTTCCAGCAAGGGTCAGAAACCCCCAAAGCAATTGGTACTGTAATCACAGAGAATCAAGATGGAAAACTGTTCATTGGCGAGCCAGTGTACCCCAAGGGAATTGGGGGTGTTGGGAAGCAGACTGTTCACCACAATGTACTTCCTATTCTTCCATGCAACCTGGATTCATATGCCTCCTGGGAGGCTGGCTGAATCACCTTCTTGGAAAGAGTCATCATTTTGATAGACTTTCCTGCCAGCAAGTGTTATTTTCAACCGACATTTTGTTTTCTTCGGTTTCTGGTTAAATCTCCTTGGGTTATTTATTCAGCCTGGGGAAAGATACTAGTGTTCTTAATGGCAATGTCTTCTAGATAGATCTGAATTCATGCTTAGCATCATTTTATCTCTTCCTATGATCCAAAGTGCTTGTACACACATTTTTTTTTTTAATCTACAAGGATTTCCCTTTAGTATGGGACTACAGTGTTATTCTCTTGGTAATAAGTTTTATTAGTCTTTGAAATGAAATCCAAGATTTCTTGATTTTGTTATTGTCAAAGCTTTATGGGGCTATATAATTGGTCTTTCCTTAATGAAGTGACCTTTCAACAATAGACCCTGTGACTTGTTGGCCTGTCATACGTTTGATGTCCCCTCTTATCTCCTGAACATTTCTGTTGTTTTGTGCTCTACATTTGCCTTTCAGTTAGAATTTTCTATTCCTTAGGGATACATTAATGACAAATTGCCTTTTCCATTTCCAAATATTTCCCAAGATGATGAATCTGAATAAATCAGAAGACTCATTACTTTTATGCAAAAGGAAGTTTAGACAAAGAGAACTAACCTACAGAGGGATCCCACTGTGTGCCAGATCTGGGGAATTGGCAGCACAAAGGAATTGATGATACAGTGATGAATAAGAAAAGTAGGGCCCCACATCATTTAATCCTCATGATAATTACTTGCTCCCCATTCTTTCCATTTTATAGTTGAAGAAATTGAGTTATTCATGTAAGACCATCCTTTGGCAGAGGTTAAATTGGATTCCAGACCTTCTTTACTTCACAGAATTCTTTCTATTATGATACATGGCACCCTGTCCCCTTTCACTTCCAGGTAAGTGAAGCTGGAAGGTGATATGCCTTCAGATTTCTTTGGATGTCATGTGTTTGTCCAGGCTAAAATGTACTTCAGCTTTCACATAGTTCCACATGTTTAGAGGATCCTCTAGGCAATCCTTACACCTAGCTGCCGTATGCTGCTTCTAGGTTTCTGGCCATTTTGTCTTTCTTTTGACATATCAATTGGAATCACAAAAGTAAACTGAAAGTTTTCAGAGGAAATTACACCTGATTTCAGGATTTACATATTAAGGATAAACTATGGCTTGTACTCTGCTAGAACGATTTAGAAGTTCTAATTTTACCAGCTTGAATAGAGACAGAGTAGACATAACCCAATAAGCACTGGTCAATGGACTGGGATCTCTGGTTTTACACCTAGAGTGTGACTAGGGAAACCTTAATCTCATTTGGTCTCTGATGAGGCAGTTTGACTATACTACTACTAAACCACGGAACTTTCCCTGAGTCTCTATGATTCTAGAGTTATATCCACAATATAGGATGTGCACTTCAAACATTTTTTTTTCAGTCAACAGATTTGCCAAGTAACAAGAAGTTGAACAAAGAACAACAACAACAAAAAAGTAAAACAGACATGCCCTTAACATTTTAGCACAAAACTAGAATATATTTTTTCCATCATTTTCTAGGAGCTTTACAAATATGGCTCCCTTTTATAGTCTTTGGAGAAAGAGCCCCAACCATCCATTCAGCTACTCTGGGATTGGTAAGCGAGGAAAGAACAGAAGAAAAAAGGTCTTGTTATTCCTTTTTTGTCTAGGGTAAGAATAGCTTTTGAGGTAAGAACACATTTTTTATTTGTTGCCTTTGTCAATTCCATCATTTTGTTATTCAGAGATCCTGTTCCTTTTTATCATAAAAGGCTTTCGGAGAGCTTTGTGGGTTTTTTTTTTGTTGTTGTTGTTAAATCATGGAACTAGTTTTAATTTAAACTCAGTCCAAATACAATTTATTCGGATAGAGATGTGCTTCTGCCAACGTATCTATTTATTGTGTATAATCAGAATAAAAGATAGATTTAAAAAGTTTGATAAAGTAGTCATAATCACTTGAGAGACACTGGAGAAGGATAAACTTGGCTTTCTCAATTGAGGGTTCTAGTGTTCTTTCACACGAACTGAGGGAGGGTTAGTGGGAATTGGTTAGTGGGTACATAGACCACCTTTTGTACTCCTTTTCTTTGTTATCCTATATCATGGATACTGGAAAAATACTGGAGGGTTTGGTTTATGCATATAAAAGTAGATACAAATACAAATATATGCGAGCGTCCCTGTCTGTATATAGATCCATATTTATTAGTCAAACAGTAAAAGAAGATCTATTCCAGTTATAAAGTGCTCAAGTGAAATCTGTCACACAGTCAAGGGCTTACTTTGTTCTTTGAATCATCCCTGAATGACCTGTGTACAAATTACAAAACCCTAAAGAGTTAAAAGTGTTTGTTTCACAGGAAATTGGAAGAAATTTATGTGCGCAAGTGAAGCTGAAAGGTCGAATGTGTGACTCACATCTATTGACAGATGGAATGAGCATAACATAAGCAGACAGTGACTAGAAAACAAGCCGGTTGTGTGAAAGTATTTTTAGAGACTAATTTCTACCCAGCTGTGTCATCTATGAATGGGAGAAGTTTGAGAAAGTTACCTAGGGGTGTCTGAGCTCAATCAAGTGAAAGTTAATGATACTGATTTGGCTTAAATATTCACTTCCAACTTTGATGTGCAAATGGAGCTAGTATCTGAACTAATTTCCAGGAAAGCTGGATGGTTCTTTATCAAAATGACATAATTCTCTGTAGTAGGACCTCTCTTGATACCCATATTTCCAACAATATAAACAATTGTGGTTCTTATTTAAAAAAAAATGCATTACAATTTTATTAGTATTATCATATGCCTGTGAATCTGGCAATGCAAATATCATTATCTCATTTTAAAGTACATAGGTGAAGTTGTAAGCCCTTAAGTCAGTACTAAAATTCAGAATGCTGCTAAATGTTAGATAAAGTATGAAAACCAAGAACCATTGGCAACTAGTACAAATGTTAACAGCTAAGTATGTGATCTTCTTAGTTAGAATTCCTGGGTTGAATTCCAGCTCAACTACTTAATAACATCTTGATTTTGTACACCTTATTTAACATTCCTACACCTCAATTTTCTTTTCTTTAAGTTGTGAATGACAATGTATGTTTCTTAATTAGCCCTTCCTAAGTGCCATAAACTTTTCTAGGTCAAGGGATAAATTCTCTATTCTCATGACATTTTTGTTCTAGTTGAGCGCGCGCGCGCACACACACACACACACACACACGCACACACACATATATAAATGTATCAGGTAAACTAGGAAAATGTTTTATGGAGAGTGCTGAAGGGGTTGTTGTAATTTTAAATTAATTTGAGAAATTGACATGTGCTAGATTAGTAACATCTACGTCCATTGGGGTTAATATTTACCTCTTTAGAAGGCTTGGCCAGTTAGGGTTGTTCATTTCTCAGCCAAGTATAATTGACTAAGGATGAGAGCATAAAGCCAACATGCTCCAATTTCTGTGAATTCTGGTAGTTGTACTTTGGATACCAGGAAGATTCCAGGAAATCTGATTCTGGAATAACCCATGCCTGCAAACATTTGCCATGTTAATATCCTGTGGAATCTGAAACGAAAGCATGACATAGACACTGTTCTAGGGCACGTTTTGAATTTCTACCTCAAGTCCCACATTTGTCTTTTGGGTTACAAAGTCAGTGGGTTCCCTTTATTGAATATTTTGATTTGAACTATGTTTTTTTTTTATTGTTGGTCACCAAAAAAACAAACAAACAAATAACAACAACAACAAAACACTGACAACCATAAGCACAATGAGGTTTATGTAGTATTTCCTGACAGAGACAAGATGCATGTCCCTTTCACTAAGCAGGTAGCAAAACAGCTTTGATGAACATTTTTAATTTTTCCCCTGGTTCTCTCAAGTTATGCCAATATATACTTCAACTTAAAGACAACTTTTAAATGAGAAAATATGTGCATCAATAGGGGACCAAAAATTATTAAGTCCAACACCATCTTACTTTAGATGAGAAGTTGAGATTTATAAAAATGGAGAATCTTTTTTCCCAAGCAGGCTACTTTGTAGAAAATATCAAACATACCTCATTTCTTACCGTTTAGAAATAGGATGAGTTTCCAAGATATTTAACTCTACATGTTTAAGGTCCATAAATCAATCATATACATTCTTCTGTCCTTCAGAATATGAATGAGGTCTGTTTGATAGAGAAGGATTATGAACTACACTTTTCTCTTAGTAGTTGGCTGTCTTTGCACATGTTTCTGAATACTTCTGAGTTCAGTGTCCTCATCTGGAAGGCACAAGTAGTCATGTTTTCCCTATCAACCGTCTATGGTGGCTGTGAAGGTCCAAAAAAGATATGCTACAGCAACTAGCATTTCCATTGCTGTAGAAACTCAAGGACCCATTCTGAGTAATCAGTGCAGACTTATTAATTTCTTATCAGTATTTTTAAATTTTTTTCTTTGCCCTATATTTTTATTGGTGCCTTATAATTGTATATAATGATGTGATTCTTTGGTACATATTCATACAAGCACATAATAGAACAATGAAATTTTGCCAATGTCATTTCCCCCTTTCCTTCCCCTCCTCCAATATTGGTTGCTTTACTCTTACCTACTGATCACCCTTTGATTTTCACGAGACCTATCTCCTCCTTTATTTTCCTTTCTCTTTATTATATGAATGAAAAACATATGAATGAAAAACATAGACCCTTGACTTTCTGAGTTTGGCTTATTTTCCTTAACATAATGGTTTCAAGTTTCATCCATTTTCCTGCAAATGACAATATGTCATTTTTTTATTTGTTCCTTTTTAGATATATAAGACAGTAGAGTGTATTTTGACATATTATACATACATGAACTATAACTTATTCTAATTAGGATTTCATTCTTGTGGTTGTACATGATGTGGGGTTTCACTGGTTGTGTATTCATATATGAACATAGGAAAGTTATGTCTGATTCATTCTACTATATTTCCTCTTCCTATCCCTGTTCCCTTCCCTTCATTCCCTTTTGTTTAAACAACTGAACTTCTGTTCTTCCTCTCACCTCTTGAGTGTTAATGTTTGTGTTTTTATAAGAGTGATATACAATCAAAGACAATGGGTTTATTCATTTCTTTTTTTGGAAAATATTTGGGTCTTTGGGATTATCAGCTATTTTGCTGATACTGATTCATTTCAATAAATTACATAAATTTTAACAATGAAACAAATCAAAATGATCTTTATATAACTTCTTTGTCAGAAAATATATGTGGTATCACTCTCAGTGACTTGGTAACTACTTGTATGCAAAATATATGGATAGTAATATTTATGTTCTATCTGTGGCACATTTTCAATGGTAAAAGATCCCATTCCTGTGCTGGGGAGGTAGCTCAGTGGTAGAACACTTGACAGATGTAAGCAAGACCCACAGTTCAACCCCCATTAGTGGAAAAAAAAAAGACCCTTTCCAAACTTGATTTTTTCCATTTGAATTATGTAGTTCTCTTTGGAAGGATCTTCTAGCTTTGTTGAAATAATGGAACCATACAGACAATAAAATGCATATCACATGAGGGAAAAACGCCAGTAGGTAGCCAAGACAACTTTTAGAAATAACATGTTTGTACACTTTTGTGTTCAGAAGGAACAACTGGTTAATTCAACATCAAGAAAGTGCATCTACATACATTTTGAAACATAATCATTGTTGATTTAATGATAGCCTGGTTTTCATTGTGTTGAGGCTTAGACAGCTTCTATTAACAACTATATTCTTAGTAACTAACACAACTAATGTTTATCAAATGAATGATAGAAAAGCTATGTAAAGCAACCCACAAATCATTCCTCTCACCCCCAACACTGTCTTATTCCAGCAAGGAGCTTAGTGAGGAAGAAATGCAAGTGTAATGAGAAAAATTAAAATGCCTTGTCATTTTCTGTTTATGACTGTTTCTAAGAAAGAAGAGTATATTTTTTAAAAAATTGAGTAGTGTTCTTTACCTATAAATGTGTAAACAAGGCCTCCATTTTTCAGCTGTCGCTAGATTGATTTGACTTTTTTTACCACTTAGTTTAGACTTTTCCTTCTCCATATACAATAACCTGTAATTGTATGTATCACTCTGACATCTACATGTTGGTATTTCTATTTTTAAGAGCATTGTGACCTTGAGAATTATATATACACACACACACACACACACACACACACACGTATTCCATGTATGTATACCCACACACACACACACATATACATATATATGTATACATATATACTGATTTATAAGTATAAGCACCCACTTTTAAAATATTATGGAACTCAGAAAATTTGTATTTTATTCTTCTAGTATCTTCATCATTTCTAGTGTTTGTAGCTTTTCTTT
This sequence comes from Marmota marmota marmota, assembly GCF_001458135.2. NCBI lineage: Eukaryota > Metazoa > Chordata > Mammalia > Rodentia > Sciuridae > Marmota > Marmota marmota. Next base: position 40,447,973 of record NW_026000174.1, on the reverse strand, counting down.
TCTTTTTTCTTTCTTTCTTTCTTTTTTTTTTTTTGTACCAGGGATTGAACCCTGAGCCACATTCCCAACCCATTTTTTTTTTTTTTTTAAGACAGTGTGTCAGTTAGTTGCTTAGGGCTTCGCTAGGTTGCCTAGGCTGGCTTCTGAACTAGTGATCTTCCTTCCTCAGCCTCCCAAGCCACTGGGATTATGGGTATGCACCATCATTCCATGCTAGTATTTGCAACTGTGAATTCCTACTATGTGAATATACTGGGATTCTTTATGTTGAAGAATATTTTAAAATATGATCGGAAATATGAAAACACAAGATGCTGCATTACTGAAATACTCTATTTAAAACATCTTTATGGATTTCAAACACCATATTCACTGCACTGTTCATGTGTTAAAAATTCTGTTTATAGTGACTATACTTGCCTATTTTAACAATCATGCTTCCTTTTCTCTACTGTAAGTCTTTAAGAGGCCACTACCCACTGTCAAATGATGTTCAAAAGGGACAGTTTATCTGAAACCAAGAAGTTTGGCTATTTTAATTAATAGTCTGCACCACTCAATGGCAAAGCAGTCACTTTCAGTAAGAGCACATTACACCAGCTAGTTCCACTGAGATCTCTTTGAAAGGAAAGCTGAATAGGAACTCAGTTGATTACATGGTGGGCATTAATCAACTAATTGTTTTAATGGCTGGAATCCAATTGATTAGCTTGATTAAAGACAGTTTAAAATAAAATTTTTTAGCATTGTTTGTTAGCTTCACGCTGACCTAGTACATGCTCATATCTTTTTTCCATGGAATGAACTACCTGAAACATACGTTGGAATAGGATGAATGAGAAATAAATAACATGTAAGTTCTGTATATGACAGAGGAAGTCAATAACCAAAATGTTATGTGTCTAAAGGCTAAGAAGCAGGAAGAGGAAGGAGATCAAATGAAAGGAAAACTTTGAATGGGAGAGGTAGAAGCTTCCATCCCAGAGAGGAATTTTACCCTCTCCTTAGATTGAGTAGACAACTGATGATGTGGTGGCAGAGAATGGTGGTATGTCCAGCTCCCCAGACAAGGGAATAGCTGTGGCATGTCATGTCAATGGGGGGGGTGTCCTATGAAGGTGGTCTCAGAGCCAAGGTAGAGCAGCAGCCTTGTTTAGTTTTTCCCAGTTGTATTGAGGGATAAGTGACAAATAAAACCATATACATTTGAAGTGCATAATGTGATGTTTTGATATACATGTATATTGTGAAATGATCACCAAGAGTATGAATATATTCATTACCTCCTGTAGGTATCTCTTATGGTGTGGGGAGAATACCTAAGATCTACACCATTAGCAAATTTAAAGTAAGCAATGAGCAATGTGTATATATATATATATATATATATATATATATATATATATTATACATATCGATTACAGGCACTAGGTTGTGGCTTACTCATCTTGGAGCTAAAAGTTTGTACCTTTTAACTGCTGTCTCCCCCTTTACCTCACCTTGCTAACCTCTAGGAATCACTGACTGCTTTTTGCTTCTATTTGTTTGATTGTTTTAGATTCTACATAAATTTGAGATCAGTATTTGTGCTTATATGCCTGGCTTATTTCACTTAGCATAGTACATTCCAGGTTCATCCATGTTGTTGCAAATCTCGAAAAGCAGCATTTTAGAGCCAGATGGCAGGGACTACCAGTCAACAACAACATCATGTAGTCATAGGAGCAATTTTATTTTTTTAATGATTTTTATAAAATATTTTTTTGTAGTTGTAGTTGGGCACAATAACTTTATTTTATTTATTTGTTTCTATGTGGGGCGGAAGATTGAATCCAGGGCCTGCACATGCAAGGTGAGTGCTCTACCACTGAGCCACAATCCCAGCCCCCATAGGAGCAATTAAAAAATGACAATTTCCAAATATTAAGACTTCAGTCACATTTTTATTTAAACCCTTCTAGGTTGATAGGCTCCAAATTATTTGAAGTAAAATTTTTGTATTTCACAGGTGAAAACTCTGAGCTGTTAAATCTGCTTTAAGGGGAAGAAAAAGCTGATATTTTTTGCATCTTCTGATTGATAACAGGTACATATATTTATATACATGTCTACATCTGTACATCTCTGGAAGTATGATAAAGAGGTTGATCAGTAGACTAAAAAACTATTCCTATCCTTAGGTAATCAAAATGTAGGTTTTTATTAGTAGTAAAGTTTCTTCAGAATATGAATGCAAACAATATTTTAGCTCATAAATCTGGTCATTTTTCCCACTGTTGAGTGCTAGCCATGATTTTTCAGTTTTAACTGTAACAAACTACATGTTTATTTAGAATTTACTTAGATAACGTGTAAGAAATTCTATTTACCTCCAGCTCAGCCATCTCAGGCAACTTGATTCTATGATTCTATTGCTCCAGGGGAGCTAGCATTGTACCAAGGCCATCAAGAAATTAGAATTCATGTATCATACCAAATCTGCAAAAGTATCATAATTCTGTTGATTGATATATGTATCATATATCATATGTCACACAATGTAAATATGCTTTTCAAACACTGATTTGAAGAAACACTTAATGACAAGAACCCTGTTTTGTTTATGTGCTTCTCAGAGGACTTTGTGTAAATAAATCGATGCAAAATTATTTTACTTAATAAATAAATTATTTGGTACTTTTCCAAAATGTTAAAAATGCAAGCACCCATTTTATAATAATCAATACTGATATTCCTAGACCTGGAATTTATAACCCACGTGAATCATTTGACAAATTGAGACTTCTCTACATATGTGGAATTGGGACTTCTACAGGTCAACTACCAAATGAACATGTGGCACCCTACCATATGAGTGCACTTTCTGTGACCAACAAAACAGTTGATCAGTGTCATCAACTATGACTATGGTACCTGTGTAATTATTGAAAGGTTTTATTCATGTTTGACCATCAAATTAAAGAAAAAAGAAAGAATGAAGATGGAGGCTAGTGATCAGAGGTTTATTTAATAAGATAGAGACAAAGGAGGAAATCTTTAGGCTTGCTGAGAGAGATGATTCTTAGCCTCAGTTGAACTCACTGAAATTAAGTTGATGGATGGTGTTTCATTTTGGAAGGGAAAGAATGAAAAACACATGGATGAAATAACATTGCTTAAAATTGAAGTCAAGTAGAGATTCCATATTTTAATTCTATGCACATAGAAATTCTCTAATAACATGCAAGTCTGTTACTATTTGACTTTTCTAAGACTCAAGAAATTTAAAGTTTCCAGTTTCTGGATGTATGTGCCTTAGCCTCACTTGTGTACTGTAAACATCCTGGTCTTCGAAAGCAGGAAATATTTGGTTGCAAATTCTGTCTCCTCCACTACTACTGGTGTTATCTTTGCCTTCCTAAATAATATCTCAGTAACAAGTTTTCAAGGAGTTGTAGAGATTAAACATGTGTTTCAAAAAGTGTGCATGATACTAAGTTGTAAGTCAAAAACAATATTTGCTTTCTACTTCAGCCTTACCCGTATTCTGTTGTAAATTCTCTTCTTTCCTCCTTTCTACCTATCTAAATCTATCTAAATATTACTCATTTGGAAGGGCTTCAGGATCAACCATTTCCATTTTCAGATACATTTCAGTTTAACACACACAAACCTTCTAAATGTGTAGATGTGTGTATTTACACATCATATGTAATTAAAATTTTCTCTCATGTCCCTGTAATATTTACTGTCTATATTTTCACTCACAGAGTCAATCTAATATCTTATATCATTTTGTTATCTCTTAGGTTATCTGTTTACATAATTTGCTTTGCCAAAAAGATTGTTAGCTCCTTGAGGACAGTGACTATGTCTTAACCTCTGACTTATCTTATAAGTATTGACCATTAAATATGGCAGTCGGGGTCTGAAGAGAGCTCTCCAGTGATCTACCTGAGAATTTGCTGCAGGAGGCAGAGGAAAATATTTGGTACAGACAGACTGAATCTCCACCCACTAGTAGTGATTTGGTTAAATGGGCACAGGATTGATTCCATGCATTTACTATGGAGGAGTCCTCAGAATGGGCTAACTATTCTGTTGCATACTTCTGTTTTCCCCAATCTAGATACGAACCTGGAGAGCTCTGTAGAAAGAAAAGGAAGGCTGATTTGGTGATAAAAAATAGAGTTAAGAGAGTCATTTTTTAAAATCCTGCATTTTCTAGCTTCTTACGCACAAAGTCAATGTTCATAGGAGACACCTCTGGGGGGTCCAATCTACCTACCCCATCTGGGGGAGCTGGATGAGGAGGAATGGATGTGATTTTAGATCTGATTCTGAAATGACTCAGCCCCAACCTCAGCCTTGGCTTTTGCAGCAATGCTTGAGTGACTCATTTTTCTGGCACAGTCTTTGTTAACTCCTGGGATCAGAAGAAGTGTCCTGTTTACATAGCCTCACATATGGCTGCTCGTTTTTTTTTTTTTTTTTTTAAAGGAGCTGCTGCTTCCATCCCATAACTATTAGATGGTTTCACTGACAAGAAAAATGACTTGGGTATGCTCCCCTCCTACTTAGTCCTGCTCTTGCCAATGAGCTGACCTTTTCCCCCATCCTTTCACCTAATCCTTTAGGGTGAAAGTGTATGTGTTTCCGGAGAAAGTGTTGGAGATCTGGTTGTTTACATCAGCCCCTACAGCTTGTTCTCAATATATAATCCTTTCCTAAGGTATAGGATAGAATTTTAACACAAATTCTAATTCTTGTCGTTGGAAAAACGTCATTTTTTTAAATGACTCTTCTGCTTCAACTCAGATGTTAGACAAACTTTGGACATCTACTAGAGTAATATTCACCCTGGGCATGAGTATCAGGCTGGCAGTATGGGGGTCTCTAAGGACAGCACCATTGAACAATCTAGTCAGAGAAAATAATTAGGATCCCTCCCGCACTCCTCCCCTCAAAACCTGTTTTCCCTACAGCATTCTGAGTTTGCAGTCCCTTGCCTCCACATGCACCCTAATGGAATGAAAATGACAAACAGGATAGTGCTCTGAGGCCCACCCACCTCTAGCTAATGGCCTCTGATCATTCCAGCTTGGTCTCATCTGACACCAGTCTTTAGGCACTCTCTCCCAATTGCAATGTCATTATTCAGGCCCCCTGTTGCAGTGTTTCCAAGGTTAAGAACAGCTTTCTCCCTGATGCTTTGGACAAGCTGTCCTGATTCAGCAGGAGAAATCTGAAAATCGTGATGTTTGTGCACCTCCTAATCCATTATTCAAATCTATAGGCACTCCTAGCATTTAGAGAGGAGCCACCTCCCTGCACCATCGGGAGAGAATCACTCATTCAAGTTACTATTGTAAAAATCAATCCCTTTACTCTTTTGAAAAGATGACATTTATTCCCCCTTCTGGCTTCCTTTGCTTGCTGACTGCTGCCAACTGCAACGGGTTAAGGACTTAATGTAAAGAGCACGTGTTGTGTTTGTGGTTATGGGATATCCTGACCTTCTAACATCCACCCACATCTCCCTGTCCCTAGCACCACTGCCACCAATAGCCCTTTAATTAAAATGCAAGCTGTTTTGCTCTATCTGAATAAGAGAGTGCAAGTGTTAATGACAGCCTGGTTTCATCATTAAAATCTGAGGAATAAAGCTGCAAATGTGTGATCACACAGCAACTCTAAACAACCCCTGCATTGTAAAAGAAAAAAAAATGATTATTTATAAAAATCAGACCTCTACTTAATTAGCCTTTCCTATGAATCTAGCTCAGGAAGGAGAGAAATGGTCAAGTACCATGTCATTGTACGAGTCTGCACCTTCAGGTAACATCTCACACACACACACACACACACACACACACACACACACAGGCACAGGGAGGTGCATGCACACACTTGGCAATTGCTAGGATACGGGATGGTGTGCTTTTAAAGGGTTAAAAAATTAATAAAGGAGAAAGAACACAGTTTCACTCTTACCTTGTCATGGAAAATACTACCTGCAAATTAATGTGAAACCACAGTGGATCTCTGTAGTGTGAATCTAGAGCAAGCCCTCTCTCTGTTTCTCTCCAGCAAGCTCTCATTATGCAGGGGCCTATGAATACTTCTTTACAGTATGGACAGAAAAACACCTCTTTCTTAAGATCCTTGCACTTTGTCTTGAACTTGTTTGTCTTCCCACCAGTCCAAGTCCCTTTCCCCTGACCTCGCATTTTTCTAAAAAATATCATACCTCTTCAAATAAATGATGGAGAGTCACATGATATCACTTTTTCAGGCCTCCCATGCTTTTTACCCGATTGATTGATTGATATTTTTATTAGGGTGACCAGCTCTTGCTGAAGTAGAAGTACTGCCTTCTCAGCTAATAATATTTCCTTTTTATCCTTTACTGCTACTATCTCCTGTTGAAATAATTAAATGTCCTGCTTTTATTTCACTGATAAATGTTTCTGTATGCTGATTGGGCAGAAGAGACGCTTTCTCTAGCTCTGTGCAACTCCCAAAGGGAAGGAAAAGCCTATGTGTGATATGTATTTGCTGAGTGTTCAGAATTTAGTAGTTTGCTCCTCATTTCACATTCAAGGCTTTGCTGAAATGAAACAATCATATTTTCATGAGAAAATGGACAAGTACTGAATGCCCTAATTGCAATCACTCCAGAAGAGGGCGCCCTTTGTAGGAACCTAGAGAAACCAGAAAGTAAATGCTGTCCTTAGAATTTAAGTGGATATAGTGAGAATGTAAAGTGTGGGTGTGTGGGAGTCAAAGCACATAGACCAGCAGTCTCGTATTTATGTACTCGATGCACAATAGTCAGGTTTTTGCTGTTTTCCATTATCAGCCGAATATCTATGTTAACTTGCTTAGCCATATAGATTCTGCTTATGTGACTGTGGCATATAACTAATATGACTGTTATGACTGTTCATATGACTGTTCTATAACTAATTTTTTTGGTGTGGAGAGGTGCTGGGGATTGAACCCTGTAACTAATTTTTTTTAAATTAGACAATTCAATTTTTTTTCTATTAATATTCCATCCAATTCATTGATACAAGTTCCATCTAGAACATACTGTAAAATTCTCTCATTTTCTATTCTAATATGGAACCATGATATTTCCTTGGGTATATGATTGTGAAACCTCTTATCTAACAGAAGTAATGTAGGCTGACCAAAATAATTTTAAAACACACACACACACACACACACACACACTTCTCTGAATTTGTCATACAGTCTAACTGAATAAGAAAATAATAGCCATGGACAATGAAAATAACCTAGCTGAATTCTTGCATTTTTTTGTTTCTATTTTCTTCCTAGAAATTTTGCATGTGTTCTCCTTTCTCTTGCTCCTGTCTTCTAAACTTATTGGGAAGTGAACTATGTTTCTTATGAATCATATTTTCCATGTTGAAGATTCTTTTATTTAGAAAAAAGAAAGCTAGAACAGAAAAGACAATTTAAACGATCATTTTTAGTAATGGTTAAATAGCTAAATCTGGCAATGGGGCAGAAATGGGCAGCCTCATCTCTAGCTAATGGTAATAAAAATTGTTACAGTGATTCTGAAGAAGTCACTGTAACAAAACATTAGTATATCAGATCTGCATATTTCTGGACTCAGCAATCCCCCTTCTAGGAATCAATTCTAAAGAAGGAAGGGAGGGTTTGGTATACAAAGATATGACTATAAGGATCTTATTCCAGGTTTCATCTTGTAATAATGAAAAAACTAAAAGAATGTCCTGTCATAGGAAATTATTTATTTAAATTATACCTGTTCCATATATGTAGTGTTATGCAGCTTTTGAAAATATTCTATGAAAAATGTGTGATGCCTTGGAAAGATAGCATTGTACATCTTTTTTTTGGGGGGGGTGGGGGGACGGAGGGTACCAGGGATCGAACTCAGGGACACTTGACCACTAAGACATATCCCCAGCCCTATTTTGTATTTTATTTAGAGACAGGGTCTTACTGAGTTGCTTAGCGCCTCACTGTTGCTGAGCTGGCTTTGAATTTGCAATCCTCCTGCCTCAGTCTTTGGAGCCATTAGGATGACCACCTACGCCCAGCACCACAGTACATCTTATTTAAAAAACAGCTTATATCATAATATTACTGTTTAATAATTTGTAAATAAAAATATTATCAGTTTTATAATATTATGTTTGCATAATAAAGTATAAAATGATATAAACCGATACAAAATATTGCTAATCACTATTTTTCAATAGTACTCAAAAGGATAAAATTTTAAAATATTTTTCTTCTTTTCTTATGTCTATATTTTTGAGATTTACATGAAAAACACTTTTTAAAATTATAATAAAAAATATGATTTCTTAAGTGAGAAAAAAATAACTGGTTTGGTAGCCAAAAAACTTATAAATTTGTTTTTACAACATAATGTTTAGTATAATACATTTGTCACTGTTTTCATCATAAGTATAAATATAATTATTTCAATTGCAATAATTATACACTCTGCCATCATGCTTCAGAATATGTTAACATGCATTTTAAAATAGAATATTAAAAGAATAAAGAAGAATATGGGGATACAACATTACTTACTAGCACTTGAACCTATTAATTAAAACTTTCTGATATGCCACAAGTATTTTACATACTCAAATACATGAATTTTAAGTTGGCAATATACTTCGAAGTCACTCAATCTTTACACTAAGCAACTCTGCAGATTTCCAATTCCCTAGATCCACTTTGTTTTTACTCATCTAACTATGGGTGTAGTAAGTTTTAGACATTGCTCCTGTTTTGCATCTCAGTGGTTTAGTGGTAAGCATCTCAAGCAATGAGAAAAGTATTTGCAAGACATGTAGTATTAGAGAAAATTGAGTTAAAAAAAGGGTGTCATATATGGCTGTTTGGGAATTTAGGGTCAATGTGGGGATATGGTAAAGGGTGAGTCTAGAAGGATCATTACTAAATTGCTCCATTTTTTTACTTTATGTTATTACTATTAATTTTGGGGGGTACTGGGGACTAATCTACAGGCACTTTGCCACAGAGCTACATCCTCAGTCCTTTTTTATTGTTTTTGATAAGTTGCTTAGGGTGCTGCTAAATAGCAGAGGCTGGCCTTGAATTTGCAATCCTCTTGCCTCAGCTTCCCAAATTTCTGGGATTATAGGCATATGCTGCCAGGCCTGGCTGTTCTATTACTTTCAAGATAAGATCCAAGCTCAGAAGGATGATGGCTTACTAGTACCAATATCATGGTTTGTTAGAGTCTGTAGACAAGTCAGGATGGCACCTGGCATTTTGCCAGAGAAATGTTAGAGTCTGTAAACAAGTCTGGATGGCGCCTGGCAAAATGCCAGAGGGAGTGGTTTGTGAAGTAACGCCAGCGAGCCATTAAGTGTGGAGATTCCTTATTGGTTGACTGCTGTATCTATTTTATGTTAATTAAGATAAGCTGTGGGAATGTATATATACCACTCCTGTCCTACAATAAACGGCTCCTACTCCTGCTGTATCAATCTACACAAGTTGTTCGTCACCCCCCGGGTTATTTTGCTGCAGCCAGACTGCGGCAATGGTTCTTCTGAATTTGGATCTTATCATTAAAGAAACAATTTTAAGCCTCAGAGTAATAAGATCATGTTCATGTCTAAGGATATCTTTCTGGCTGCAGAAGGAAGGTCATATGAGGACTGGACCGAGCAAAGTCTGTACATCTTTTGTCTTAGTTCATTTAGGCTTCTTTAAAAAATGCCATAAACTGATGGATATAAGTAAAATTTATTTCTCCCAGATCTGGAGGCTGGAAATTCCAAGACCAAGAGTCCATCAGATTCTGTGTCTGAGACGACCTGTTTTCTAGTCCATATATGGTGGCTTCTAGCTGCGTTTTCACATGGTTGAAGGGATTAGCTAGCTCTTTGGGGATGGGTATTTGCTGTTGTAAGGGCACTAATCCCAAACATGAGGGCACTATCTTCATGAACCAACCATTTCTGAAAGCTCTGCCTCCTGATGCCATAACCTTGGAGATTAAGGTTTCTACCTATGAATTGCTGGGGTGGGAGGAGGTGCACATTAAAACCATAGCAGATATTAAATAAATGTAGCTTATGAATGATGGGGCCCATTTAAAACATTGAGGTGAGGATACAGACTGAAGAAAAATTAAGAAGTGTAGTGATATGATTTTGCATATCATTTGTTGTGAGATGATGAAGCAGAAGAAATTTAAATATGATTGCTAGCTTTCTGGCTTAGGTAAATACTTTTGAGTAGATAAGAAATCTTCCTATAGTCTAATGTATATTTATATATTCACTACATTTATGAAGAAAGGCAAAGAAAGCTAGACTAACCAGTTGCATAATATTAGTGTTCCATAAAATATCTAGGATATCACCTCTTCTGTAAAAGCATTTGATTTACTTTTCATTGACTCTTCTTTCATGTCCCCCATTCCAAACTTGATATGCCCCCTTCAAGTTGTAAGTCCAAGATTCTGTAAAATAATTCCATATAACATAAATTGCTTTCCAACAAAAGGGTTTCATTTTAAAATAAGTGTGAGAAATACAATATGCATAGGAAATATGGTGACTTGTGGTAACCTGGTAACTTTTAGAAAAATTCTTATATTACAGATAATGCATTATCTAAGTATTTTATAAATGTATTTAATTTTAGTGCATATATATACATATACACACACATACATACATACATATATATGTATATGTGTACAAACATGCAACCAGATGTTCAAGTAGGTGTATTTCGGTTCTCCAGAGATACAGAATCAATAGTACACATATACACACAGACAACACTCACACATCCTATAGACAAATAGATGGGTGATATGGAGATTTTAAATAATTAACTTGCTGAAATTTCAGGGATGGCAAGATTGAAAACTATAGGGCAGACAGGAAAACATATTAGGTCCCCAAATTATAGTCTTGAGACAAAATTCCTTCTTTAACAGGAAACTTTAGTATTTGTTCTTAAGGCCCAACCACATTATTGAGGGGAATCTTTTAAAGTCAACTGATTGTAGATGTTCTTCACACCAAAAATATCTTCATAGCAACATCTAGACATACATTTAACCAATACAGCATGAGTTAATTTACGTGTAGTTTGTATCTACTTTGTGGTAACTATTATCTCATAGAGCATAATTTGAAAACTATGATTCATACCCTGATTATGAAAGTCTGTTTTCTCTTTTTAGGTCAAGAACTCACAGTAGAAAGTTTCTAGTTTCCTTGTCAACCTCAAAACATTTCTCAGTTTTCGTATTCTTATTTGTCTTTTATTTATACCACTTAAGACTTACTTTCCCATCCTCTACCACCTTCTTGGAAATTTCTATAGAAAGTAACCACCTAGGCTTACTTTGAAAAATGCTCTGATATGGAATTTTCTAAATGGTCAGCCTGAAATCCTTAGTAAATAGGTAATTTTCTATGAAATGTTTCTCATATTGTAACTAGGGCAAAATTTATGAGACTTATCTGATGATCCCAGATATTTCCTTTCATATGTTTGAGAGATCAGGACTTAAAGAAAGGTGCCAGAATAAAGGCAGTGACTGGGTTATCTATTTCCAATAACAAACCACCCAAAAACTTAGCACTAGATAATAACCATTTTATTATATTCTTGGACTCTGTGGTGCAGAATTTACACTAAAGATAGTAGGGATGGTTTGTCTCTATTTTACAATGTCTGGGATGTGAATTATAAAGTCTAAAGCTAGGGTGGCTTCAACGGCTATGGGTTGAAAAATTTGGCTGCAGGATCCATGTTTGAGCTGGCTTCTCCACTTGCATGTGTGCCCCTGTGCTAGGATCACCCAAAGGCTTCCCCAGAGGGACAATCTGTGGATGACAAGTACACATGACATCTTCATGTGGCTTGGACTTTAAACAACATGAATGATGAATTTTCAGATGGAATACCTTAAGCAAAAGTGTCCAGAAATGGGCATTTTAAGAGAAATGCATGACCTATAACTTAATCTCAGAAATCATATAGCATCACTTCTGTCAACTGTATTTGAGCCTGGGTGTCACAAGCCCACTTAGATTCAAAGTCAGGGAGCAGAGATACCAAACTTGATGGACAGACAATTAAAAAAGGTCAATGAATGATGTAAAACTATCACATATATTTTCACTGTAATCAAGTCTGAGATCGGAGTAGTGGCTAAGTAAGGTAGAAAATTTCCAAGAGAAGGAGGATGTTGGAAAACTGTCAAAAGTGTGAGAATCCTGGATGCTTTGATATAGGGATTAGTGAGGTCCCTGGATATCATTTATAATCTCTGCCTGTAAATGTCTTGACTATTGAATTTTCAGATTTTAAAAATGGGAAAATAATATAGTATTCTCAACCTATCCAAAAACCCTAACCAAATTCACCAAATTGTACCAAAATACTCTTAAGCAGTAGGACTTTGGGATTAAATATAACATTTATAATGCCATGTTTGAAATTATTTAACATTAACTAAACTCCTATCTGTCTGTGGTAAGTTAGAAGATTGTAGAGTACCAGATGTTTCGAAACTAGGTTTTACTTTTCCTGAATTTTAAAGGATGTTTAAGAATTAAGGAATGTTTGTGTCAACAAACAGTGAAATAATGTTACATAAATTGAAAATGCTTGGTAATGTCCCCTGAGCTGGCAGACGAAAACATTTGAGACTCACAAAGAGTAGAACAGTAAAGGAAAAGATGGAGAAGATGATAGCAAACATGAGGCAAACATGTTAAACAGCAGAGCAGGAAATCATGTCCATCGGGGAAGCAACAGCTGAACTATGACTGTAGGGAACTCAATAGTCTACGGCCTGAACTTGAGGGCGATTAAAATATTTTTCCTACTATGATCATGTGAATCAGTTATAGCTAATTTTCATTTTAGATAGTAAATAAATAGAAAATGTTTGAAAATCTTCATAATGATTTTTTAAAGAAAATATTGAGGTATATCTGTATTAAATAAAAAGTGGTTTCCTACAATGAGGCTTATAGATGTGAGTTTGCAGGCTAGATCTGGACTTTGGTTCTTTCTCTTTATAAAATAAAATATCAAAGATGTCCTCACGAGGCTCCCTTGGTATAAGTAAAAGATCTTGGCCCACGTAAATATTTCCCAGATAAGCAACTCATTTACTCCTTTCAGGTTTTAGTTTCTTATCAGTAAAAGGAGAACATCTGTAGGAGTTGTTCTAGTCCAGGGGAACAGCAAAGAGAGGTAGGTCTAGATTAGTGGTTCTCAGTGGGGTGATTTTGCTGCCCAAGGAGACATCAAGTAATATCTGGAAACATTTTTGATTGTAAAGAAAGGGGATGATGGTGTTACAGATGTCTACTAGATAGATGTTGTCAAACAATCCACAATTCAGAGGATCATGCTCTCAGTCATCCAACCTTGAGTATTAATTAATAGTGCAGAGGTTGGGAAAACCTTGATTAGAGCATTCTTGATAATGTCTAAAGCACATTTGATTTTGCAAAGCTGGGATTCATTCTTATTGGCATAACTTCCTGATCCAAAAAGATGAATCAACCTTGATTTGGCTTTTAGTTCTGCTTGTCTCTAGGCTTTCTCTTTTTAACAACAAAACCTCAATACTTGCCACCAAGAAGGCTGGTGGTGGTATGCAAAGAGGCATTAACTGAGACCTCTTTATGTTCTGATTAATTTGTGAGTGAAGTAGATGAAAACCAACAAGGCAGAAAATGGTTGCAAATGTAAATGCCAATGTGCTTAATGATCCGAGGAAGCAAGTTCAATTGGAGCTTGTCAGATGAAAATTATTCTGTTAGTTGACCTGTCCATAAACACAAAGAGGCTGAGAGACTGTGGAAGGCTGGACAAATTCACTAGCTGTGGAATGGCTTAATTACATAAATGAATAGAAATACTGAATAATGAAACTTTTAAAGTGATGGAAATTATCTGCTCATATGTTATTCTAAGAAGTATCCATGGAGTTATTCTAAGGGGAAATTGTATGAGCTACTGGCTCTCTCTCTCTCTCTCTCTCTATATATATATATATATATATATATATATATATATATATATATATATATATATATATAT